>NC_092227.1:59881118-60016118 GCF_036320965.1 Panulirus ornatus | reverse complement strand
TCCTTCAAAATATTCATTTTGTCTCTCCATTGCTCATTACCCCTTCTTCATCTGCTCACCGGCAGTCCTATTCTCCTTCTAGTTCTCCTTGCTTCCTCCCAAAACATTTTCTTTTTCTCCCTGAAGTTTGCTGATACTCTCACACCGCCTGTCATTTGTCCTTTGTTTCACCTACTGCACCATTTTATTTTTGGCCTCCCTCCTGTCACTTGCTCTAGTACACCACCCAATCATCCGCACTCCTTCTCGCACATGCCATCTAAGCTCATCTCATATCCCTTTCATTAGCAGTTTAACTTCCTTTATTCCACCACTCGCTACCCTTTCTCACTCGCCCATAATCCACCATTCGTGTTGCATGTAAACATTGCTTCCCGAATTACCCTCCACCCCTCACCCACTTCTCTTGTTTTATCCACTTTCATGTTATGACACACTTCACTGAGTCCTCTCAGTATCTCTCACACAGAAACCAGACCTGTTACGAACAGAGATTGTGATTCTCGCGGGACTGGGCAGCAGCATACACGGAGGAACATCAGTTGATACGAGTCCGTAAGAAATGTTTGTTACATGTCTGTAAATCCGTCTTTGGAGGTGGAAAACTTTCTAGAGCATAAATTCAATAACTGAAAAAGTGCCATTTTAATGAGTGAAGAACTTTTTTTGTTGTTTTTTTAGAGGTGTTCCCTGAAAACTTTTTTTTTATTCTTTTCTTACATTTCTTAACAGTTATAAGAACGTGAATAGATTTGATGTCCAAAGTAGTTACTGGGAAGTTACAGCGCAACAGCTTAAGCTTGGAAGAGGACGTTTGGCACCCATCCATCGTCGAACTGCACTGACCTGTCATACGACGTTATTGCTCTCTGTATTCCTTTTTTCTTGGAGGTGAATCTCAAGATTAGCTGACATTGTGAGGATATTGTGGGAGTCGGCAAATAAACGAGTGAAGCAAGGCCGATATTCACGTAATGATTTGAATATGACAACTGACTTTATTGATATGTCTCCTGGAGCGGAGAGAGATCCAGATGAATTGTGTCTCATCACAATATAATGCCTAGTATGCCGGTAATACTCTTGACCAAGGGTTTAGGAAGATGACGATGAGCGCAGTGTTGGGAGAAGATTGGAGATAATACAGGAAATGAGAGATGTCAAGAGATGGCTTTTGAGGTCATGGGACAACCTACAGTGTCATCAGAAACGGCGAGGTGTGGTTTGCGAGTGTATGAGAAGAATGATACTGCGAGCTTTAAAGAATATTAGAGTGTGCGCGGTCAAGGAAGGGTAGTCTGAATGTGTGGCATGGGTAAGCGAAAAGGAAATTAGCACAGCCCAGGAGCCTGACTCTACGTTTGGATGTTGCATTATGCAAAGACGATAAGTCGGAAGCTAGAATGAGAGCCGGGATAGACTATATCAGTTAAGTGAACCAGATTGATTATGAAGGATATATATATATATATATATATATATATATATATATATATATATATATATATATATATATATATATTATCCCTGGAGATAGGGGAGAAAGAATACTTCCCACGTATTCTCTGCGTGTCGTAGAAGGCGACTAAAAGGGGAGGGGGGCTGGAAATCCTCCTCTCTTGTTTTTTTTTTAATTTTCCAAAAGAAGGAACAGAGAAGGGGGCCAGGTGAGGATATTCCCTCAGAGGCCCAATCCTCTGTTCTTAACGCTACGTTACTAGTGCGGGAAATGGCGAATAGTTTGAAAGAAAAAGAAATATATATATATATATATATGTAATGTATGTATGAGAGGGCGCGAGTATGGCAGCTGTTATCAGAGAGGAGTGTCGTGCCTCAGTCCAATGTGTATAGCAAAGTAAAACTTGGTCCATAACCAGTGAATGGCCATGAGAGTATCTCAGGTGGCTTTGATTTTCCCGTGAGATGCGTCTGAGAATACTAGAGTATCTGCTGTTTCTTGTGACGTGAAAGACAGGCATTTAGATGTGATAAAATACGAGACAATGATTTCTACATGGAAGTGTTTGTGTGGTGGATGGTGTATCTATAAAAGGTAATGGATGGTTATGAGACGTAAGGAAGGTAAAGGAAGGGGAAGAAATACAAATTCACCGTCGAATCATTCTAGGAGTACGTCCGAATGAAGAGGAGAACGTAAGAGAAGGAGATGATGTGCAACACATAATTTGGGTCATGAGAATTAGAGGCTTGGTAGACCCGATGATAATGATGATAGTACATGATTGTGCAGTGACGATATTGCCTGGAAGAGATCCTTTCAGTTGGACCATTACACACGTAAATCTAAGTTTCGTATGAAGTGTCGTATAGTAATGGACAGTAGTGATACGTGAAGCAATTGCCTTTTATATCATTACGTGGATGAAGTGTTGATATAGAGGCTCGCGTGGCGTGGGCCAGGCCGCAAGTGGGGAACTGGAGGAGGGAGGTGTTGGATCATGCTGCTGGGGGAGAGGAGAGGATCTCGTAGTGTAAGGCATCTGGTGAACCAGAGCGTCAAGCTGGAGACTGACACACGGGTCTTGGTCGGTTGTAGTATCAGGAATGGAAATAGCTGTTGTAGAAGACATGGTGAGCCAGTGGCGTCTGTGAGGTGACTGTCGATTTCATGTGGTATGACCTTAGTGAGGTGAGGGGGTGAGGGGACATGATGACCTACATGTTGAACCTAATATTACGTTGCTTAATCTTCTTCGCCTGTCTGTGCACCTCATATGTTTATACCTTGACGCAGTGTAAGATTAAGTACCGGACGATATCAATTTACAGATTAGGCGTGTAAACTGTTGCAGAGAGGCGGCCTGTTGGAATAGCTTATCTCTTATTTTTCCACTTAGAACTTGTCTCGTTTTTATTGCAGTTAGTATCATGAATGAATGACACTTGAATGATTCAGGGCGCCGAATGAAATCATGCGTGGTGCTGTATAGGAATCAATCAGTCTTGTGTCAGTAGATGATCACAGATATCTCCTCAGCTTTACCATTCATACGATTCCTTGCAAGTTGTTACATTTCATCTTCGCATAGCGCATCTCAGATGAGAGATGAGATACGCCCACAGTGCGAGATAAGGAAGAAAGACGTGGATTTGTTCAAATGGTCAGAATTCTGCCTTCCGACACCTTGCGTCCAGTGTGCCACAAGAATGCAGGAACGGCGAACTGAAAACGGTGTTGAGGATGAACGGATCTGTCCTGGGTTTTTGTTGTCATGTTTTGCAGCGTGAGTCGACTGACAGAGAGAATGAAAATGAGAGTGAGTGAGTGAGTCACGATGTGTCTGTGAGGTGGATTGAGAGTGAATGAGTCAGCGACGGCGTATCGGTGAGGGGAATTAAATGTGAGTGGCGCTCAGTGAGGGTGAGTGAGTGATAGTGATTGTGAGTCAGGGTGAGGGTGGATAAATGGGAAAGTTGGAGTGAATGAGTGAAAGTGGATTAGTAACGATGGATGAGTGAATGAAAGAGAGGATGTGCGTGAATGAGAGAGTGCGCAAGTGAATGAGTAAGTGAGTGAGTGACAGTTTGAGAGTGAGTGATTGAATAAGTGAATAAGAGTGAGGGAGTGAAAGTGTGTGAGAAAGAGTGTGTGTGTAAATGAGTGAAAGTGAGAGAGAGAGAGAGAGAGAGAGAGAGAGAGAGAGAGAGAGAGAGAGAGAGAGAGAGAGAGAGAGGCATTAAGGTGATGAAGATATAGGACTTCACTGTAAGAAGCGAGATAAAAGAAGATAAGAAAGCAAATTTTTTTATTATTCTCTCTCTCTCTCTCTCTCTCTCTCTCTCTCTCTCTCTCTCTCTCTCTCTCTCTCTCTCTCTCTCTTGAGGGAGAAGATGGAGCAAGAGCTTGTCAGATGTATGGATGGTACTCCTCCATCCAGTGTAAGATCAACCCTTAGGAGAGAAATGCTCTGGAGATCTGGGTAGAGAGGCTCCAGTATTTTAGGGAGGCAGACACAGCTATTTCGGTGACATGAAGCTAAGAAAGGGAAGAGGTTTTTTTGATGCTAACTGTTTAGTGAACGTCGAGGGTTGAAAAAAGAATATTTTTAAAGGAAATGAGATAAGTTAGGAGGAATTTTTAGAACTAGAAACAAAAAAAAATCAATATTTTTGAAAATTGAATGTGAGTACAGTCGTGTTCGCCCTACCCTACGCATCCCTCACGAATGGAGAGAAGTGACTGAAGTGCTGGTTGAGGCAAAAGGAAGAAATGAGAAACATATTGGCATGGAGGAGAAACTTGATAGTGAAGAGGTTTGAGCCGTATGTAGAGGAAAGAATAAGATCATTGGTTGAAAGACATCAAGATCTCGGAAAGGTCAAGTGACGGAACATCTCTGTTGAAGTCAAATGGAAGGAGAGGTCGATCCAGCAGTCACTACAAAAGGGTACTACTTAGGAAGACAACTGAAAGTGTCATAATGTCAGTGTGGTAAGACAGGAGGAGAGGAGGGAATCCGAGGCATGAGTTTCTAGAAAAAAATGAAAGGAAACTTGACGTATTTATGCCATGAAAGGTTTATGAAAATTCAATGTGTACCACAGGCGTAATTGCCTCACAGAGGATTACCAGATGTATGTCACACTGGAAAATGATGTCATTTGTAAACCTCTCCTTACGGAAGCCATACTACTTACCTATGCTTACCCATACCCTAAGATTGATGTTGCCTTGAGAATATAAGAGACGAGAAGAGATTAAAAGTTTTCTTTTTTCAGGAATACAATTAGATGATGGTAGAAGCGAAAGGGCAGTTTTCTTCGACAAAGGCGAAATTTCTGAAAGTTTCGAAGAGGCGGGAAATGCGCTTTTTCTTCCGGCAGAAAATAAGTCTACACAAACGTGTTTGTGTGGGTGAGGGGATACATTCCTTCAGGTAATTAGTAGGGATACAATCTTATTTCTAAGCTACTGTAACCCGTCTGGGAATAAAGAAACGCTCTTTGGATTTTGCCATGAGGAAATACAGGTCGAGTGAAGGAGTGTGGAAAAGAAATATCGTAATTATTGATGGTTTAAAGAGAGGTAAAGAAAGAAAAATGCTGTTTCATTAATAGGACAGGCGGCTGTAATATATTAGTAGCAAAGACTCGTATCTTTGATAGTAGAAAATACAGCTATATTATTTTTAATAGGAAAGACGACTATATTTTTACCATTATAGCCATAGGTAAGACAGTGTTATCAGGAGGGAAAGTAGAAGGAAAGGTACATTTTCTGTTGTTGCTGAAGATGTCTCTGGCTAAGTTAAACCAGGACAGGGTATCGTAAAAGAGAAGCGTTTGATGTCATCAGTAGTCGTAAAGGTGCACCAACATCTTGAGGAAATAGTTAAAAGTCGGACGTATGATAGAAAGTCATACCACACTTGACTCCTACGGCCCATGGTCGATTATGGCATTTAGAAAGAGATCGACCAAACCATGAGAAGGAGAGAGAATGGTAAGAGGAGGGAGGATGGCATGCCTTCATACCCGCAGCAGTGACTGTTCTGTGCAGCAAGCAGAAAAAAAAACATTGTTGGAATTAAGCAACAGTGATCCCTCTATTCCGTGTTCATTTTCCAATTAAGGTGACTAGAACTGAAGCCAGCACTCGAGGTGTGGAGAGACAAGTGAACTGTAAAGACAGGAGATTAGC
Organism: Panulirus ornatus; assembly: GCF_036320965.1. Lineage (NCBI taxonomy): Eukaryota > Metazoa > Arthropoda > Malacostraca > Decapoda > Palinuridae > Panulirus > Panulirus ornatus. The sequence goes on along the minus strand of NC_092227.1, from coordinate 60,010,453 downwards.
TTGTTAGAACTGGTCACAGACGTGCCTTTCAGGTCACCAAGAATTGCGTTCACTATTTTTCACAACTTTGCACTCTGCTTATTTGGCTATTTTAGTTTGAATGGAAAAATACTTGAGGAAGTGAAGTGTTTTAGATATTTAAGAGTGGACTTAGCAGCAGATGGAACCATGGAAGCGGAAGTAAGTCACAGGGTGAAGGAGGGGGCTTGAACATACAGGAGGGTGAAAGGCGTGCAAGGAATAAAGTGAATTGGAACGATGTGGTGTACCGGGGTTGACGTGCTGACGTGTTGAACCAGCAAGTATGAATATGTACATGTGTATATATGTATATGTCTGTGTATGTATATGTATGTATACGTTGAAATGTATATGTATATATATATATATATATATGGGCGTTTATGTATATATATATGTGTGTATGTGGGTGGTTGGGGCATTATTCGTCTGTTTCCTTGCGCTGCCTCGCTGACGCGGGAAACAGCGGTTGCGTAAAAAAAAAAAAAAAAGAAAGAAGAAAAAAGAAGATATGTATATATATATATATATATATATATATATATATATATATATATATATATATATATATATATATATATATGGTAAAACTGAAACTTCTTCACAGGATTCTAGTTAATAAGCGAATTTGGTGTAATGTATGTTAACAGACCAATAACGAATGAAAATGGGGCTGTCTTTTATGAGAGCTAAGTGAGTCTCATAATAATGATAAAAGAAGGAAAAAAAAATAGTTCATATTCAGAAAAGGACGTGTCAAGTGTCCCAGAACATCATTCTTGGAAACGGATGAACTTAATCTGCTTTAGAGGAACCTTACGTGGAGTGATAACTTTCAACACTTTCAAATGAACTTTTTTATCTTAGGTTCTGGGAACAGTGAGTCATGAGATGAACTTTCTCTCGTCAGAGCTTGTCAGTAAGGTAGTGTGGTAAGTGACTGGCCCAGTGACTGGCCAAGCTGGCCAAGATGATTCCATTATTAAAGTTGTTAAGAAATGCACAGAGACTCGCCTTGGCCCTATCATTATAATGTCAGTGTAAACATTCAATGAAGGAATATGAATTAAGATGACTGTCCAAATAGACAGATCTTCACTGACTAGTTTAATGGAATATAGAATATATATAGAGAAAATAGAATTTTATATATAGTACCATATTTTTCGACTCTTGAAATGCCATTGACAAAGTTCCATACGTAAGATTACTATGTAAAGTAAAATGTGGGGTTAGTATCCAACATACAGCAGGAAAGAATTTAGATATAAAAAAAAAAGACAGAATCTCTTAAGTGAAATTTTTGATGCACCATCGAGCTGACGCTCTACCCATTTTCTCGTCAGATCACTTATTTACTTTGCCAACAAGAGATAGGCACAGGATGTATGTCTGTTAGTATCCACAAAAAACAACATGGAAAGATTTTCATCTTTGTTCAAGCAATGGCTATGAGTTTGATCATAAAACATATGCATGGTAAAACATTTTGAAATATCTAGGACGACTAAGTGTGAGTCCTCAGCAGAAAACTTGCAGTGGGTTGGGTTACGACGGACTACATACATCGCGGGATGACGATGTGCAGTCATAGAGTTATCCTGAACACATGAAGAACACGTTTTCAGGATCTTCCCGATTAGTGGATGTTAGCTCAACCCCGACGGCCTTAATGGCCCCTGGCAGTTGATAAGGCGCAAACAACCATCGGTTACAACTGTCCCTCAAAAAAAAAAAAAAAAGACGTTTGAGAATTTTTCACTTTTTAGAAGATATCCAGAAATCATATCAACTCTCTAACGGTGCGGCAAGACCTTATCTTGGGTATACGGTGTGGTATTGATTCCCCAAGACCATCAAAAGGACAAAGATAAGCTTGAAAGAACTAAGAAGAAAGCGACGAGATGAAAGGCTGGGGAAAGGAACGAACTCTATTGGAAGAGATCTGTAATGGAACTTGCAGGTGTGCTGTCTGTACAGAAAGAACCCCAGCGTTCGTGGCGACTTAGTAAAAGATATGAAGATACCGAGACAAAAAGTAGAGAAAAAGAATAATATAATGACCTCCGCATAATACTCGAGGCACACAGAGATTATCAGAATCATTGGAGTTAAATCCTCAAGGAAAATAACTTCCAAAACCAGGAAAAGAAAGATTAAGATACTTCTAGAAGACAGATATCACGTAGGTCTGAACTTTAACATCATCATAATACCAGAGGTGTCTCTGATCGACTGGCTCTATGGAGAAGGTCGGTAATCAGTCAGTTGGTGGCAGTGTGGGCTGAGTACAGAGCGTCAGCGCACTCAGTTGCTAGCCTTATGACAGATGCATATGTCATCTGTTACCCGCTTAGTCCATGTTATCTCTCTCTCTCTCTCTCTCTCTCTCTCTCTCTCTCTCTCTCTCTCTCTCTCTCTCTCTCTCTCTCTCTGTCTGTCTGTCTGTCTCTCTCTCTCTCTCTCTCTCTCTCTCTCTCTCTCTCTCTCTCTCTCTCTCTCTCTGTCTGTCTGTCTCTCTCTCTCTCTCTCTCTCTCTCTCTCTCTCTCTCTCTCTCTCTCTCTCTCTCTCTCTCTCTCTCTCTCTCTCATAACATATTCCCCCTACCCCCGTCATTTGAGAAGAAATGTGTAAAAACTGAAACTGGAAAGGAAAAAAATTACTATTATCTGTCTTCGATGTCTGACGGGCCTTTGATAAAGTTGAGCTTGAAAGGGTGTGACGTAAGATGAAATCCTATAGAACCAGAGCTTGTATGTGTGTATGATTGGATGAGTGACTGGTACACAGAACCAGAGCTTGTATGTGTGTATGACTGGATGAGTGACTGGTACACAGAGCCAGAGTTTGTATGTGTGTATGACTAGATAAGTGACTGGTACACAGAGCCAGAGTTTGTATGTGTGTATGACTAGATAAGTGACTGGTACACAGAGCCAGAGTTTGTATGTGTGTATGACTAGATAAGTGACCGGTACACACAACCATCAGAGGAACCAGAGATCGAGTAACGGCAAACAGTGGGCCGGAGCGTTGAGATAAAGGCTTCACACAGATCCAGGAAAACAATTTCTATACGAATTGTGTAATTGATACCTGGAATACGCTGCATGATGACTGGAAATCATCAGTTGCTTGAGCAGCTAATCTCGCTGGAGGCCGGCAGGTCGTGTGGTATCTGTTTTTTTCTCTGTTTCTTGTGTAATATCCCCTCTCTCTCATTCTCTCTTTCCCGCAGTCTCTCATTTTTTACTCTCACAGTCCTTCTCACCTTTCGCCCAGCTCAGGGATAGTTCCACCATCCTAACACTATCTTGTGTGGAGTCCAGCCAGCACCTCAGTGTGAGGTGAGGAGCTGCCACAATCGCTACCAATATAGAGTCTAAATACAATACAACAGAGACCACAGCTCGTGTTTCATGTTGGACTTTCCATAGGATGTGTGATGTGGAACTCAAGACTTTTCTCCTGACGTCGGAAGCAAACAGAACTGTCACCGTCTAAGGAGTGTTTGGTTATAGTTCATTGATCTTCGGTGGAGTTACAGACATATTCTTAATGCAAGATCAGAGTTCTTTAATAGGATAGATACTGACACAATGATTCCCATCCCCATACTCTACTATAATCACCAGTCTTTTATCATAAGTAAAAAGATATAAAGTTGAAGAAGAAAGTGACCATTAAGACTGTGCAATCATGTATTCCATGATGTAAAGTCTGGACCGTCTGTTTACCCCTGTTATTATGTTCTTTTCTTATACGTGTCCGCCATTTCCCACGTTAGCGAGGTATCGCTGGGAGCAGATGAAGACAAGTCGCGTTCGATTGCATCCTCTCGCTAACCATCATGTGTAATGTACTGAAACCCACATCCAGGCCCCACAGACCTTCCTTTCCATGGTTGACTTCGGCCGCTGCACATGCCCTGGTTCAGTCCATTGACAGCACATATCCTTCCCCTGTATATCACATCTTTCCAATTCACGTGATCCCGTGCACACCTTTCATCCTCCTGTTGTTATCTCCCTTACACGAATTACAGTGTCTCGCGTATCACCTCGAGGGAGACATTCCGAAATGTTTCTCTTCATTCTTTAAGCCTCCATCAGCGACCCCGTTATTGAAAGTAAATTCATCTTTTATATTCAGTGGATTGTCAGGTCTTGGCCCTCCAGGATCTGACATGGGAAAACCATTATCGGAACTCGGATTTTGGGGGGACGATACATTCCCGTCGAAAAGTGGGATGAAATATATCAAGTGTTGTTACTTGGGGTTTGGGGGGAACTGGATGCTGCACGAAGATAGAGGAACAGTAGATTCATTCTGACTGTCCTCACACTTCTGGTACAGTATATGAGTAATGCATGTTTATCTGTCTGTTTGTCTAGCTATCTGTCTCTACCTCTCTGTCTATGTCTAGCTGTCTGAAAACACACGGTTAACGTTGCCGGTCATAAGTCAGTCACCATGGGTTCGCCCGGAGTCGGGCCCATATATGTTCGAATCCTGGGGATGGGCAGTCGGCCTTCTCCCAACCCAGGTGTTCATCCTCCCCTCGGGGCTGGTCAGTAAATGAGTACCTAGTTTATGCTAAGGTGAATGTATGTGTGTGTGTGTGTGTGTGTGTGTGTGTGTGTGTGTGTGTGTGTGTGTGTGTGTGTGTGTTTACTAATATAGGAGTAAAGACATGGTACACATATACAAGGTTATGAGACGGGGCAACATGAGTGTAAAACTCTCTTTTACCAATAGCAACAGAAACCCTAAATATTGGTGTTCGTGTTGCAGAATCTGTGCAAGGTTTAAAGCTACCCCAAGTTAGCCTTGAAAGCTATTTGAGGACACCAAAGGCCACCCCCAGCTTTATCAGTTACACATATTTCACTGCACTTATTCAAGATAGGCGATAATTTGGAGCAGCTGATTTAAAGAAAGATAGTGAACCACATCTAACCAAAGCAGATAAGGCTAACACATTGGTGATTTCGGACAAACTTGATTGTTCGTCAAAAATGAAAGATCTTTTATTTGATGATACAGCACACTTTAAACTAAGTAGAAATCCCTTTGACGCTGTTGATTCTCACTGTAATAAACAAACTGAAGTTGTTGCTGAAGGGTAATGATTCTCTCATCAAAAGACTTTCATCATTGTCCCCTTCATTACCATACATGTATGGACTTCTCGAAACACATATGCCAAACTATCCAGCAAGAACTATAGTGAGTTCAGTGTGCTCAATCACGTATAAGTTATCAAAATGGATAGTTTCTTTATCAAGCTCATTAGTGGGTAAGATATCAAATTCTAATATCATGAACAATGTAGATTTAATTAACAAGCTTAATGATATCCAGGCTGATTATGATGTCAGACTTCTTTGTTTTCATGTGTCATCCCTGTTCACAAAATTTCCAGTTGATGACCTCTTACAGATCTGGTTAATGCCTTAGATAATCTTGATATGCCTGTTACAAAAACTGTGTTTCTTGAACGGATGAAATTGTGCATGAAAGGCTGTGTATTTGAATTGAATGGAGAATATCATGGTCAGAAGTTTGGTATGGCAATTGGTTACTTTTTGTCACCTGTACTAAGTACTCTGTACATGAAATTCTTTGCTACAAAATTACTAAAGGATATCCTACCCTATTTGGCAATCTGGCTTAGATATGTAGGTGATGTTCTTTGCATTTGGCCAACAAATGAAAATTGACAAACATTTCTCCCTTTATTTATCACTTAAGTACCTTCCATCAAATTTACTGTGGAACTGGAAAATATTTTTGTTACCATTTTTTGATTGCATGTTCCATAGGGATAGGAACATGTTTAAGTTTAGCATATACAGAAAACCCACTAATGTTTGTTCTTATATTCATTATCACTCAGCTCTATATGACAGATTTAAACGATCATCATTCCAGTTTAGGTTCCTTAGAGCATTACGTATATACAGTGTGGAATTTATTGATGATGAGATTGAGAAGATGCATTCTATTGTATCCAAATCAAAGTATCCTGGATCTTTTATTGATAGATTTGTTAAGTTGGCAAGAAATCATTTTATAAAGTTAAAGCCAAACCTTCCCTTATTACAAAGAATCTTTAGTTCTCCCATTTGGTGATGATTTTATGTTACTCCCCAGCTTGCTTAAAACCTTTATTGTAAATGCTGCCTTCAGCAATAACAATGCTGTTAAGAAAATTCTGTGGGCTGTGTTTACATCATACCTTGTACAAGCTGTAATATGTTTTATATTGGGCAGACTGGCAAGGATTTCTCTGTTAGACTTAAGCAACATAGATATAGTATAAGAACATGATAAGAGTCATATGTTTAAATAATCACGTTAAGAATTATGACCAGAGTATTAATTGGGGTAGTGCAAATTCAGATATATATACTGTAACTCCTTGACCAAGAGAAAATCATTGAAGCTTCTCTTATCAAATGCCAAGGAATTGTAATATTAGCATCAGTGAAGATCTATGCAAAGTGGATAGCTTTGTTGTAGGCAGAACTTGTAAACCGTTCCCTGTCTTGTCCACATTGTAAAATCTTATGACAGGCACGGTGCCAGACCCGAACACCACCAGTGGTACACCAATGGCGTTTTATTTCCGCCTTTTCTCTGTATATAAACTCGCTATTCTGCGTCTTCTATCTCATTCTTGTATCTCCCCTGACGATGTGATCATTACACAAAAGTGCACTTGGGAACTTATCGAGTCTCATTTTCCTCGTGGTTTTCACCAAATACTATTATCACTCGCACCCTTGTGACCTACTGCAATGATATATATATATATATATATATATATATATATATATATATATATATATATATATATATATATATATATATATATATATCCTGATTTACTTGAAAAGTCGTTAGAATGAATTATTTCACTAATACATAAGCTAACACATTATTTCTGACATATAAAGGAAATACACCCCCATATCCTCAAGAAACTTTAGAATTTCGCAGATGATATGGAAATATTATCTGTCTGTATAGAGAGTGACTTTCATATATGATTTTCTCTACCATTCTGTTGCGCTGGGAGATGCGTGACGTAATGCAATGGGGCGACTGTGAAAGGTGTTTTCAGATTTCTCAGGCCAGGTGTCTTGCGCAGCCACATGTAAGGGTCGAGTGGGTCTTTCTCAAGGAACGGCTCTCCGAAACTGGTTTATTTTAGAGTGAGGTCTTCGTCGACGTGGGTCATTTTGACTAGTTGAACGAGTTCCCCCTTTCTCTTGTGGAAATGTAAAGAACAAGTCTAGGGATTATTTGAGATATTCTTGTTCTCGCTCTGACGTAGGATCTGTGTCCATGTCGAGAGGTGAACTTCCCGGGGAAAACATTGTACAGTGTTCTTATGTTCAGACTAATGGTCTCGTGCCAGTTCCCATCGTTAGGATCACCTGCTAACTATCTTGGCTAATTATCTAAGGCATTGTGATACTAGAGTCTCAATAGAAAACGGGAATCTTCATGCTTGTGGGGGTGTATCTCTATAATCATCTTTCAGGCACAAATTGTTGTGGTCTGACCACGCGTTCCAGCATTCCGGAGAAATGACGTTACTGTAGCTATACCTCTGTGTGCGTTGATCGCCTTGAATGACTTTATCACGTAAAGTGAGACAGAAAACATGAGCCATGAAACATGTTTTAGATTTGTTCCATCATCCTGAAACGGTCTGTGTCGACGTATGATTTCCTGACAGGGACGCAGCCAGCCAGGCAGTCAGTGTCACCAGGCCTCAAGCTGTGGTGCCCTTTACAGCCGACGGGTCACTCATGTACCACCGTCTGCGTCAGAAGCTGGACAGTCATGTATACGACTCTAGATATACATAGTATTCATTCATAAAACGCTCATTAAACTCGACTGCACTAGATATACACGATATTCATTCATAAAGCACTCATTAACTCGACTGTACTCATTAACTCGACTCATCTTTCTCAGAATGTCGATATATTTCTGAGGGGACACAGTGCTGGGTGTATGTACTACATTTTCCAGGATAGAGAGAATGAGTGGAGGGGAAAAATGTGTCCAGTGGGATACGTCGCTACGGCTGGTTCCACGGAGGCTCGTGGCTGCGTTGATCTCCATCACCTGACCATGCACCAGTGTTGCGGGTGACGACCGATAGCAACTCCCCAGTACACGGCATGACAGCGGACCTAATGACACGGAACACTTGACTGAGTTGACCTCTCTCTCTCTCTCTCTCTCTCTCTCTCTCTCTCTCTCTCTCTCTCTCTCTCTCTCTCTCTCTCTCTCTCTCTCTCTCTCATACATGTGACATTCTCTTCATCAGTTCAGAAATGATGAAGGTGTCCCCAGTAGTCTTTGCATTAATCAAAAATAATTAAGGTGTTCCTGTAGTCTCCTCAGGGATTATTCGGCTGGCGGGTGGCTCGTTCCAGGAGATATTAATCAGTGATCCTCACAGATAACATCCTCTGATGAACCGCCGGGAAGAAGGACCATTACATTTCACTGCCGACCTCGTAAGCATTTGGGAGCTGAGGGTGTCCAGCGGTGACTGCGGGCGACGCCGGTGGGGTGACCACCTCACGCTTGCTGTATATGGCAAACGTCTTGAAGGTACGACCTGAGGAGAGACCCTGATGCTCATTGGAAGAACAGGAAGGAAAGACACTTGTCTGTTGCTGTATACAAGGTATAATGATGGGCGGGCGGGGGTTGTCCAGCAGCGCCGGTGAAGGCTTGAATTAACTAGAAGCCAGAACATGCCCAAGCCAGCACGGGTCAAACGTCAGAAACTGATGAAAAAGAATACCGAAAAGGTAGTTATAGTATTCATCTAAGTTTTACAACGCTGGATCCAGAACTGTTTCATATAAACGCAAGACAGAGCATCGAGGTTCTTGTATTTTGCGCATTTCTTTCGCGACCGTCGCAGTCTAAGATGTCATTTTGTAGCGGTCGAACTCCATGGGCGGTGGCGCATATTTTTTCTTTCTTCCACCTTATACCTGAAGACTATGTGGACACAGAGGATTATGGACTGTTGAACGGCGCGATGAATATTAATGACGGACAAAAACGGTGCCAGTCCATCCAAGTCCACTTTTTTTTTTTCTTCAAACGCCACTTATACCGTGAAGTTATGTGAGATGTGAAGTTATGTGAGATGAGATAATCTTCTGATGGAAGGAAAAGCCTTTTCTTTTCACCGGCGTAACAGCGTGTAATGTGCGAAAGTATGGGGTTAAAACCATTCACTCGGGTCTCTGTTTTTTATGCGTCCGAGGTCATTGGTCACCCTCTATAAAGCATACAAACTTAAGAAGCTTTCACCATAAATACACACACACACACACACACACACACACACACACACACACACACACACACACACAAGGAAATGGAAAGGTCGACGTGTCAAACGCTTTCGTCTGATTCCATCGTCAGGACTGATTACAGTTAGACATAATCAGAATATGATACACGAGCCGCCACTGGGAGGGGCAGGTGGATGAATTAAGAAACAGGTGAAGGGATTAAGGCCCAGGTCACCCTCGACAACCTCACCTCACTCAAGTTACAGTTGTACTCAGGTTAATCTGTGTTCTGGGAATCATATTTGATTTTTTCATTCATAAAGTTATCTTGTTTGTATAAACTAACTTAGTGGTTCATAATGATATTTTTGCCATGTTTGGTAATGCACGATTCATATTATTTCTATCCATTACTAAGTTATTGTATGTGATAACCTTAACACTGCTCCAGCCAACTTGATTACCGAAGTCTTAGAATTGCTGACACAAATATTGTCTTTGTCAGCCTTTCGTCACTCATTCTCTCTATGATTGCAGTCCAATTTCAGCACACCCTCTTCAAATCTCTCAACTGCTCTCGTTTTATTACCCTACATCTTTCGTACCCTGTTATAGTTTGCTCGATCAAACCACCTCACATCACATATTGTCCTCAAACATTGCATCTACCCTACTCCGCACATCCTCATCTTTAGCCCCTGCCTCTCATCAATACAAGCATTGTTGGAATGACCATACCCTCAAAGATACTCATTTTCGCCCTTCCAGATAAGAACCTCTCATTCCACACATTTGTCATTGCTCCCAGGACCTTCGCACCTTCATCCGCCCTATTGTTCCCTTCCGTTCCATGGTTTCATTTGCTGCCATGTCCACTCCCTGGTATCTAAAACACCCCACTTTCTCCAAATTTTCTTCTCAAGTTCACACGCAAGCAAAGTGTCCATCTACGCTTCTAAACTTGATAATCATGCTTCTATTGACAGTTAGTTGTTCTCATCTTCCTTCTTTCACACACTCTTCCAAGCTCATTCACCAACTTCTGCAGCTTCTCACTCAAATCTGCCACCAGTGCTGTGTTGTCAACAAGTGACTCGCTTCCCAGGCTCTCTCTCTCTCTCTCTCTCTCTCTCTCTCTCTCTCTCTCTCTCTCTCTCTCTCTCTCTCTCTCTCTCTCTCTCTCTCTCTCTCTCTCTCTCGTTTTAAAGAGTGTGTGAAAGGAAGACGTTCAAAGGAACATTTGAATAAAAGCAAGGTTTTTAGGTTCAACTGGGTTGAGAGACTGTATGGGATGTAAGTGTGAATGGAAAAAACCTGGAAGTGAAGTGTTTTAGATACTGGGAGTGGACATGGCAGTGAGTGGAACCATGGAAGCGGAAGTGGGTCATAGGGTGGGGGAGGGGGCGAAGTTCTGGGAGTTTTGAAGAAAGTGTGGAAAGTGAGAACGTTATCGGGGGGGGGGGGGGCAAAAATGGATCTGTTTGAAGATATAGTAATCCCAACAGTGTCATACGGATTCGAGGAATACGTTATAGATAAGGGTATGCAGGAGGAGGGTGGATGCATTGGAAAAGAAATATTTGAAGACAATATGTGGTGTGAGGTACTTTAATGTAGTAAACAATGACAGGGTAAGAGAGATTTATGGTGATAGAATGGATATGGTTGAGAGAGCTGAACAGGGTGTGCTTCAGGCGTGCAAGGAATAGAGTGCATTGGAACGATGTGGTATAACGGGGTCGACGTGCTGTCAGTGGATTGAACTAGGGCATGTGAAGCGTCTGGGGTAAACCATGGAAAGTTTTGTGGGGCCTGGATGTGGAAAGGGAGCTGTGGTTTCGGTGCATTATACATGACAGCTAGAGACTGTGTAAACGAATGTGGCCTTTGTTGTCTTTTCCTAGCGCTACTTCGCGTGCGTGCGAGGGAAGGGAGTTGTCATTTCATGTGTGGCGGGGTGGCGACGGGAATGAATAAAAGCGGTAAGTATGAATTATATATATATATATATATATATATATATATATATATATATATATATATATATATATATATATAGATGTATGTATACGTTGAAATGTATATAAATGTTTATATGTGCGTGTGGACGTGTATGTATATACATGTGTATGTGGGTGGGTTGGGCCATTCTTTCGTCTGTTTCCTTGTGCTACCTCGCTAACGCGGAAGACAGCGACAAAGTATGATATATATATATATATATATATATATATATATATATATATATATATATATATATATATATATATATATATATATATACATATATATATATATATATATATATAAAGTTGACCTTGTAGGCTTTTATGACCGGCAGTAATCAACCAACCATATAGAGAACCCATTGACCGGTTAACCGAGTACATTCAACAGACTTTACTATCTAATCATCTAATTGATCCATGTTCGTTAGTGAGACTACTCTACCACCCCCTCCAGACGCCCCTCTTGGTCCTGTCGAGATGCTAGACGTATTCGAATCTTTGCACGCAAGACGAACTAGCCGACATGCCAAGCGGCCCTCCAGTTCACGGCACGGAACAGTTCACAATTGGAATGTGAATCACGCCCTTATCCATCCATTGATCAGCCATAGGTTGTACATTTTACTGATGAAAACATAGATGAGCAGTTGCCACTCTGGGTTGTAGCGCCACCAGTGGGCGTTTTTTTAATTGAAAAAAGAGGTGGGGGGCTTGTAATATATAGGGGGGGCACTAGGAGGATGCTCAGAAAATTTCAGTGAGTTTGATTTCGATAAGTTTTAGAACAATACAGAAGTATTAATTATTTCGAGAAGACTTAACGTATCAGCTTTCCATTCATCGACCTCAGTACCACTTTAGGCTGTCAGAATGCGTTCCATTTGGGAAATATATTTCAGTTTCTATTGGGCGGTCATCTGCCATCATTCTCTCTTGAAAAGGGGGCGCCTGGGTTAACAAATGCTTGGGAAACACTTGGTTTATGATGAGGCCTATTACCCCGCCTGGTCTCTCTATCTCTTATTCGTGTTCACACTGCTGATGGAAGGGTGGACTGAAAGATGCTTTAAGAGCAAGGGGCCTGGTCGTGCAAGACGGTATAAGGCGTGCACGAATTAGTGCGAATTGGAACGATGTGGCTGGTATATATATATAAGGCGACGTGCTGTCAGTGGGCTTAAGCTAAACATCTGAAGCGGTGAGGAGTTACCTACCACTGGACGGAGTGTAGGGGGCGCTTGGTTGTGGATACGGGACACAGGTTTCAGTTTGCCATACACGATAGCTAGAGATGCTTGAGTGGATGTGAGCGAATGGAGTCATTGATCGCGTGTGCATTTCGTCAGACCTCACGTGTAAGGGTTTTCAAGATAGAGGATGACCGGAAGAGGACGAAGATTTAGTGGGTAAGTTCTGGAAATATAGTGAACATATATATATATATATATATATATATATATATATATATATATATATATATATATATATATATATTTTTTTTTTTTTTTTTTTGCCGTTGTCTCCAGCGTTTGCGAGGTAGCGCAAGGAAACAGACGAAAGAAATGGCCCAACCCATCCACATACACATGTATATACATACACGTCCACATACGCACATATACATACCTATACATTTCATCGTACACATATGTATACATACACAGACATATACATACATACACATTTATATAATTCATACTTGCTGCCTTTGTTAATTCCCGTCGCCAACCCACCACACATGAAATGACAACCCCCTCCCCCCGCACGCGCGCGAGGTAGCGCTAGGAAAAGACAACAAAGGCCACATACGGTCACACTCAGTCTCTAGCTGTCATGTATAATGCACCGAAACCACAGCTTCCTTTCCACAACCAGGTCCCACAAAACTTTCCATGGTTTACCCCAGACATCCACAAATCTCTCTTACACGCGCCTCTCAATTATCACGTAATCCAGTAACGCTCTCTGGCCATCTCTCCTACTTACATACGTATACTTATGTATATCTCTCTTTTTAAACCAGGTATTCCCAATCACCAGTCCTTTTTCCGCACACAAATCTACAAGCTCTTCACCATTTTCATTTACAACACTGAACACCCCATGTACACCAATTATTCCCTCAACTGCCACATTACTCACCTTTGCATTCAAATACCCTTCACTATAATCCGGTCTCGTGCATCAAAACTGCTGACACACTCACTCAGCTGTTCCCAAAAGACTTGCCTCTCATGATCTTTTTTCTTATGCCCAGGTGCATAGGCACTAATAATCACCCATCTCTCTCCACCCACTTTCAGTTTTACCCATATCAATCTAGAGTTTACTTTCTTACACTCTATCACATACTCCCACAACTCCTGTTTCAAGAGCAGTGCTACTCCTTCCCTTGCTCTTGTCTTCTCATCAACCCCTGACTTTGTTCCCAAACATTCCCAAACCACTCTTCCCCTTTTCCCTTGAGCTTCGTTTCACTCAGAGCCAAAACATCCAGGTTCCTTTCTTCAAACATATTACCTATCTCCTTTTTTCTCATCTTGATTACATCCACACTTATTTAGACACCCCAATGTGAACTTTCGAGGATGATCAGCACTCCCCGCATGACATTTGCGCACATGCACGGACATATGCATATAAAGAACCATACATATAATTATCCATACATACGCATACACATATATACACATGTACACATTCATACTTTTTCACCGTCATCCACTCCCTACGCCACCCCGCCCTATAGGAAACAACACAAAATGCATGAAAGAAATGAAAAACTTGATAACATAAATTTTCTTGTTTCTCCCCACACTCGTCGTCCCCCGTATCAGCTAAGTGGCACTAGGAAACAGACGAAGAAAGACCACATCCGCTCACATCCATACTCGATCTATCATCTGTAACGAACCGAAACCACAGCTCCTTATTAATATCCAATCGCCACAGACCTTTTTCCATGGTTTACCCCAGAATCTTCACATGCCCTGGTACAGTACGTCCATTGACAGAACGTTGACCCCAGAATACCACATCGTTCCAATTCACATTGTTCTGTGCACGCCTTTCACTCTCCTGCATGTTCAGGCCCCGATCACTGAAAGTCTTTTCACTCCATCCGTCCATCTCCAATTTGGTCTCCCCGCTTTCCTTCTTCTTCCACTTCTGACACATATATCCTCTTTGTCAACCTTTCATCGCTCATTCTTTTCATGTGTCCAGACCATTTCAGCACAGCACCCTCTTCCGCTCTCTTCACTTTACTACCACACATCTCCTTTACCCTTTTATTACGTACTTGATCAAACCTCCTCACACCACATATTGTCCTCAAACATTCCATATTCAACACATCCACCCTTCGCACAACCTTATCTATAGGCTATGCCTTGTTGGGACTACAATTCCTTCAAACATACCCATTTTTGCTTTCCGAGATAACGTTCTGTCTTTCCACACAGTCCTCAGTGCTCCCAGAACCTTCGACCCCTTCCCTACCGTATGACACTTCCGCTTCCATGGTTCCATTCGCTCCCATGTTCACTCCAAGATATCTAAAACACTTTATTCAAACTCAGTCACCAACTTCTGCAGTTTCTCACTCGAATCAACCACCAGTGCTCTATAATCAGAAAGCAACAACTGACTCACTTCCCAGGACCTCTCATCCCCAGCAGATTGCATACTCGCCCCTCCCTCCAAGACTCTTTCATTTACCTCCCTAACCACCCCATCCTTAAATGAATTAAACAACCATGGTGACATCACACCCCTGCCGCAGACCAACCTTCACTTGGAACCACCCACTCTCCTCTGTACCTACTTGTACACACGCCTTACACCCTTGATAAAAGCTTTTCACTGCTTGTTGCAGCTCACCTCCCACAACATATGTTCTTAATACCATCCACAAACCTTGTCTTTCAGCCCTATCATAATCCTTCTCCGAATCCATAAATGCCATGTCTTAGTATGTTCACACACATGTAGAGAAGACAGGAAAACGTATAAAATTTGCCTGCGCCAGAGCTATCCAGTTTTTGTAGACCACGAATTTTCATGTTACAATTTTTCGTTTATTTATTAAGAGAAGATTCATTGATATTACTCTTAATCAAAGAGTTACAGGTTATAACTGAATTAACTCTATTTCAGTCAGTACAATGGTCATAATTTCTAACATAACTAACAAAGCATTTGAATCTTGTCCTGTTCTTATGTAGTGCTTATGTTGCTTAAGTTTAACAGAGAGATCCTTCCCATTCTGCCCAATATAAAACACTGCAGCTTCTCAAGGTATTCTGCAAACACAGCCTGCAGTATTTTCAAGCGAGTTTTTGATGAGGATATTCTTAATGCTACTGTTATTGCTGAAGGATATATTCTCATTAAAAGATTTGATACACAAAGTGATTTCTTTGCCAGCTTAAGAGATCTATCGGTGAAAGATCTAGGATATTTTAACTAGGGTCCAGTAGAATTCGTCTTCCCGAACTCCTTAGTGAATACTAGACTGCGCAGTGCCTTGAGGAACATCGACTGGAATCAGGATTGTTTACATCTATCATTGTTGAACTGAATGATAATAGAACACACCAAATTTAACGACACGAATTTTGGTCTTTCATTGTATATTAAAGTCACTTCCTCCTTGACTGGAGAGTCTCAGATTTTTTTTCATCGTAGATTTATAAGTCTGTAGTTCAAAAACTAGTATGCACTCCGATAAATATTATCATACTTACATAAAATTACTGTGCCCTTATGCATTAGTAGAGATATCTCGGCCTGCTGTATAGCTGTATCTAACTAGATCACCATCACTTTCAAAATGTCCTTTTTCGCTAACGCCTTCAACCGTTCATTCACCGTTTTCTACTCCGTAAACACCATACTATTCACGGCAGCCTTAAAGATTATCGTCATAGTCTTCCGCGAGATCGTAGTCCCCTCCGCCATCGTCAAGCTACTTGGGGCCTGTGGCGCAGAGGTCGGCCATCGCAAGAGGGTCGAGGTCGTCGAAGCTGGTGCGGTTGGTGCAGGTCGGGTAGAGGAGGTGGCTCATGTAGTTGTCGTTGCGGATGATCCAGAAGATCTCGCAGTCGCACTCCAGCCTTGTGCCTGGCGGAGGGACATGCCGTTAGTTCGAGGGGTATCGTTTCCTGGTTATCGTACGTGTTTACGGGAATTGCTGTACAGACTCGCGTGCTACGAGTGGTGTTGAGAGAGCGAGAGAGTCACAGCTGCCTTGTCACCATATGTTGGTTTTAGAGATAGTCTGTGAAGTGATGTTCCGATTCCAGTATGAGATGAGATATGAAACAACGTAATGGAGTAGAATAGATATTGAAAATAATCCCAGTTCAAGAAATGCTTCTAATACTGAGATGTTGAAAAAAATTATCTTTTTTACAGATTCCATCACACACACACACACACACACACACACACACACACACACACACACACACACACACACACACGGGCTCTTGACCATATTTCAACCGTAAGCCGATCACTATCTACCACCCCAGCCAATGCGATCCATCGGTTGGAGGAAGGATAATTTCTTTTTTTTTTTTAATAGAGTGGTTAGAGGAGAAGAAGAAGAGGTGGGACAGGGTTGAGGATTAGCTCGAAATGGAAGAAAAGGTTTGTGTACGTGTGGCTGGTTTCCAGGAAGCCCTTGCAGTATTAGGGTTTGTATGTAGTTATATTTTATCTTTTGATTATTGAAAGGAGATTCGCTGAGCTCAGTAAAACATTGTTCACTGCGTTCATTGATGAGGGACTGTAGCCTCTCCAGTGTTTTGAGGTTTTTCAGGGAACCAGAGACGATCCATGTTTATACTGGTGTCAAGATCTCCAATTGGTCTGTGGTTTGTACTATCGTTGTCCCCAAGTCTGCGCTGCTCCTCTTTGGTATGAACTGACAAAAGGGAGATTAGGAATACACCGTTTGTATAAACCCAGATACGGAAGGGGAAAGAAATGAGAAAAATAATGAGTGAGGTAGGAGGCTTGCATATAGAAAACGGAGACTTTAAAGAAGAGGCAGAAGCAGCAAGTGTATGGATGTGGATCGTGCGAAGCCAGGCCAAGATATGTAAATGGCATGCACTGTGAATATGTAGATTTGACAGATTTGGCGTACGCGGTATGTGAGACTGTCTGGATCCCACCACCCAGAAAAAATGTATCAGCATTCTTCAACGAAGGGAAATGCAGCCTCAGAGACAGACTTGAGCTCAGGTATTAAAGTGGTTATGAAAATCCTGTCTAGTGGAAAGACGTTGCCCAGAGCAATGCCGACAGACTCATCGCGTGGTAGTGATCAGAGTGATGGATACCTCCAGATGGAGCAGAGAAATGGTTACCCCATGTGACGCAAGGAAGGCAGTGGGAAGGGACAGCCAAATGGGGAGATGCAACATAGGGGAGGTAGGAGGGAACATCCAAAGGAGGAAAAGCCCCTCATTCCCTTGTATAGATATGTAAAGGATCTGAACACTTGTTTCCATGCACGACAGTAACATGACCAGCAGCTTTGTGCTCCAGGAGCTGTGACCCTTG
This sequence comes from Panulirus ornatus, assembly GCF_036320965.1. Classification (NCBI taxonomy): domain Eukaryota; kingdom Metazoa; phylum Arthropoda; class Malacostraca; order Decapoda; family Palinuridae; genus Panulirus; species Panulirus ornatus. The sequence continues at coordinate 59,992,502 of NC_092227.1, read as the reverse complement.
TCACTCTCTAGCGTACTGCCAAATCTCTATGACACGGGCACTGCCCATCCCCTGGATCCTGGCATAATCTCAGAGAGTTTGAAACTGATTCCAGGCCCTGCTTCAGAAAGGAGGAGGGAAAGCATTTTGAGAGAGAGAAAAAAAATAGCAGCGACATCACACGTGAAAGTTATGAAAGTTCTAAGATTTGACTAACCCAACAGGTTCATCGGTCTTCATGACCCCGGGCAGTGTGGCATCAAGGCGGGAAGTTCATGCCTCTTCCACGTTCTCGAGCACTATAGTATAATCGTAGAGACACTGGAGAACAAAAATTAATACAGATATAATGTATACAGATTGTCAACGAGGAAAATTATTAATCTAGCCTAACCTAACCTAAACTAACCTGGAAAACTGGGAAGATAGAAACAAATTTCTTCACTAAGGTCACACAAAACGTTAATGCAAACCATCAGTGCGTCCGTCAAGTGCCTCTAAACTGGAAAGTTGAGTTTACCAGTGAACCGGCTTACTTCTGACTTGTTTCTTATTCCAGTTTCTGACTCAGATTGGGGATCACAGTTTCCTTATTATTATCATGTGAGTGTTACCAAAATAGCCGGCAATCTCCCGGTGAAAGACACTGAGAAACATGAAGCAGACATTCGCGGAGTATTATGGTGGACTGCTGATTATCGTATTTTCTAATTTTTTCTTTTTCCATAGTGGAAACTTGCAACTTTTACGATACAGAAGTAAGAAAACAATGGAGATTACAAGACGGAAAGGAACTCACTCACATCCCAAAGAAGTAATGGAAACGGTCTGGGTGTAATGTTCTCCGATGACCGTACCTTCAGCGTGCATGAGAGGGGAGCTTAGTGGCCTCTTCCAGACAGACGGCAGGATTCCACAGGAAAACAATAGGCACGATTCATGATGACTACCCTCCAGGAACTAATAATGTCTCGAATACAGTATATATATATATATATATATATATATATATATATATATATATATATATATATATATATATATACATACATACATATATCGAGAATTTAATTAATAACATAAATATGAATGAAATCATTAAGATTATACTTCAAAATTGATAATACCATCCAGGTTCACTAATATCCAGAGATCTCCAAACCACTTGCGAAAATCCACCTGGTGTTTTTCGTAACCGACAGGTGAACCTCAGTAAGCACTTTCATCATCGTATTGGATGGAGTTACATACTCGTTCGTGCCTAATGTTCACTAGTTTTTTTGGTTTCTTGTAGCACATTCAGGGGAGTCTGGTTGAGGCTCCTGTGCTGAATGTAGCGTTAATAACAATATACTTATCCCTGATGAACGGACACTCTGGCTGACGACCCGTAGTGCATTACTGGTTATTGAAAAAGAAAAAAGAAAAGACAGTGATACACATGTGCCAGTATGAATAGAACAGATGATAACTGAATACATTGATGCTCATGGTTGCAGAAATGTTGGGTAAAGCAGTTTAGTAACACAGATGTTAACCGTCAGAACTGGTCTTCACTAGTGTCAGTTTCCAGTTGCCATTATTCACATATTCAAGTAATTTCTGTTTCACGGATCAGGTTTTACCGCTTACGAAACGAAAGAAAACCTTGTGCCAAAGTGATTAACTTCTTTCTTTGTTAAGTTGGGGGGCTCTCTGACTGTATTAAAAATGTTTCGCTACATCTCACTTAAATGTAGCAAACGCAATTATAAGTGTTGTAACATAATCCAGGTTTTTGCCACGTCTGTCGACCCTGAGGTCAGTGCACTACTTGCTGGTATCCACATCTGTTTTGTCATAGTATCTCATGAGGTTTTATCATTGCTGGTTTATCATTATTGCTTTACTTCATATCCAGGAACTTTTCTCTTAGGAGGTCTTTCCCTAAGAACTCAAGCCAGTCCATATGAGTAATAGATTTTTCTGTAATATCTATGAACAGTCCACATCCTTCAATTCTGCTCCCTCTTCTCTCACACAATCTGCATCTCGTATTGACACAACTTCCTCCATAAACTCGGACTTGGACAGGATATCTCAGTGGGATAGACAAGACCTTGTCAGGTTTAATGCCTCCAAGACCCTATTTCTACCCGTCTCTCTGTCGAAAGCTCCTCACATCTGCAATTCCACCTCTTGACTCCATGAACATACTTGGTATTACTGTAACATCCACTCTTACATGAAAACTCCACATTATTGGAAATAGCTGAGTCTGTCTCTTAAGAAACTGGATGTTCTGTTTAAATGTCGAGACTTCTCTTCTGAACAGTTGCTTCGTTTATAAAAGGGATTGATTCGTTCTTGCATGGAGTAGTGCTCTCACATTTGGGGTGGTTCTTGTTCTTCATTCTTACTTGATAGAGTTGAGTCGAAAGCGGTCCGACCTATAAACTCTCCCAGGCTAACTTCCAAACTTGACCCCATTCCCCTACGCCGCAATGATAGTTCACTTTCCGTCTTTTATAGGTATTACTTCGGTTTTTGCTCCCGACAGCTGACTGCTTGTGTCCCCCACACCCCTAGCTAGACGCGGTAATCTGCTTTGTCAAATAATATTGTGTGGCCATCGACAACTCAACGGTGGGCCGTTTTGATACCTGCTTCTTTCTCTACGCGTTGAACTTTGGAACTCTCTTCCTTCTCATGTTTTTTTTTTTTTTCCCAATAACTATGAACTGGCACATTTCAAAAGACAGGTTTTTCACTGCCTCCAAACTCCGTAAAGGCTTTCCCTTGTCTTTTCTTTTTCCGTAACTTAATTCTCTTTAAATTTCAGTTAAGGTTCGGCCTTGACGTGGGCTTTTGTCTGTAACTATAGCCTCCAATGTAAAAAAAAAAAATAGTTTATACCTGTCTTATATAAGAAGACTAAAAAACCGATCACGGGGGAACAGATGGCTTACAGTCACCCACAAAACACTGAATTACTCCCACTGATCGTGAAGACCGAAGATTTAGCAAAGACATAAGGAAATGTAACCATGTAATACAGCAGCCCGAATGACGCACTAGCCATGCTTACAGATCACCGCAGTAACGGGCGGAAATACGGTAACCCCCGAGCAGCAACAGTGCCCTCGAGACAAGCATTGACTACACCAAGTTTGCTAACTCAGCAGACAGTGTATGTGTTACCCTGACAGCCGACACATACCATATAGCACGGGGCGCAGGAGGAAAACGAAGACCCCCCAGCATATTAGGGCATAACAACAGATGATCGAAAACATCTTGAAATGTTGCATTAACTTCATGAACCGCATTGAACAATAGCCGTAAACATTAGGAGAAAACAATTCATCATCGAACACCAACCAAGCAGACCGGGCTGCGCGGGGAAGCTTGCTGGAACAGACGCCAACACGTTTTCTCCCCGACCTGTTCTCTCTGGGCGATTCCTGGAATTGATCCCACAGCCAGCCAGCATCCGAAGTAAACCAGTACACACCTGACCAGTCAGGTGTGTATAAAAAAAAAGGAAAAAAAAAAAATCAAGAGCAACAGATGTCGTTTTTCCGGTTCTCAACTAAATCTTTTGACTTGTATGATTATTGCGTTTCGCTGCCACCGTCTACGTAATACTCTAGATATTGTGCATGACTCTGAATGTAATATGGTGGAAAGTTCGAGAAAGCATTCAGACGAAAGCTCGGGAAAAACGGAGACTCGCTAGAATTCAGATATTGCATAGACAGTCTTCTTTGGCAGTATCATATACCTTCAGAAAATGAGAGCACCTTCTTATTACCTTTCTACCTAAGAGCAACTACGACGAAAATTTGCCGTGGCGGCAGTGCTGGCGCGACCTGCTCACCGCATACAAAGGAATACAAGGGAACTCGCGCAGCAACAAGCTTGGCTCTTTCGAGGCTGTTTCTGACGGAGGAAGACCTCATAAATTCGCAGATTAGTGTGGTAAAAGTTAGAAGGCATGCAAGGGAATTCAGAGACAATAACCTGTAAACTGTCAGTATGGCAAAGGAGGCGAAAATGATGCAAATCGTGGATTTGTGAAATACTTATCATTCTCATTCAAACGTGTGTCTATGTTACTGCTTTCAACGACACTGATTGGTGAATCATTCCACCTGTTAACAGCCCGATTGAAGAAAATGTTTTTTCACCTCATTTGAGGTAAAACGTTTGCCCAAGAGTTTGTATACATTACTGCGTGTGAAATGGAACGAATCAAGTCTTTAAGCAGCTTGTCAGATCATCAAAGCCTTTGATAGTTTTGAATACTTGCATTAGATCCCCTCTTGACCTTCTTTTTTCTAAGCTAAATGGATTCCAATCGTATTGTCTGCTCTCATAGGATCTGTTTCTCAGCTCGGAAATCGTCTTGGTAGCTCGACGCTGCACTATCATCATTCTGTCTCTTTTTTTTCTTTTAGATACGGTGACCAAAATTGAACTCAGTGTTCAAGATGGGACGAACCAATGAAATGTAAAGAGTAAGAATGATTTCCTTAGACTTTATGTCGAAGGCACTTCCTATGAATCCAAGAAATTAGTTCGTTCTTTTCGCTGCTTCTGTGCACCACTCGTTGTAAGTCGCCGGAAATTATCACGCTCAAGTCTTTTTCCCTCATTTACCTTTTCGAGTCCAATTCATCCTGTAGCTCACCTTTTTGTTATTTACTATCGATGTTTAAAACTGCTCTTACCAGTATTAAGATTCATTTGCCTCCTATAAACCCAGTCCATACGTGTTTCTGTCCCGGTTTAAAGTTTCAGATTTTCAAATTCATACGTGTTTCTATTCCAGTTTGAACTTTCAGACTTTCAAATTCGTTTGTAGATTAATTTTTCAGTTTAGAGTCATCTGCGAATTTTGATATCTTACAGTGCAGTCCTAGTATCATGATATTAAACTTGATGTATATTAGAAAGAGGACTGGTCCTAAGACTGATCCTGGTGGCACACCACTTGTTACGTCTAACCAGTCTGAGGCTTAGCCATTAACACAACTCTTTGTTTACATCCAGGTAATCAATTTCCTATCCACTGAATTACAACCCACGGTACCATGTACTTGATATTTGCCAGTAACCTTTGATGCGGAACCGTATCGAACGGTTCTTGAAAATCTAGGTCATATGATGACATGATCTGCCTTCTCTCACTTCATCATACTTGTTAATTGTATCGTGAAAGAAGTCATGCAGATTTGTCAGGCATGAGCGATTCCGTCGAAAACCAGGCCAAGAATCGTTTATTAAGTGTTGGTCCTCTCGGATAGATAGGGTAATCGTTATAAAAAAAAAAAAAAAAAACATGAAGGACCAGTTTGATCTCCTCACGATTCTCAGACGTGGATCGAAGCCCTTAGGTTCTCTATTCTCATTGATCTACAGCAAATTATCTCCCTCATCCATATTCCTGACCCCTGTGACCAACCTTCCAATATTCTAAATCTGTTATTCACCTCTCATCCTTCCCGCTGTAACAACACAGTCATCTCTCCCTCAGTTGTTTCATCTATTTTAAGAGAACCCCCTCCCCCTCCAAGCAGACCCTTCTAAGCGTAACTATTGGCACCTCAACAAAGCTGACTGGAATTACTTACGAAAATTCCTGTCTGACTTTCCTTGGGTAAATTGCTGTCCCTTGCGTGGTGATGCGTCTATCTCCACCACACGTATAGATGATGTTCTTACGGGAATGAAAGCATTTATCTTTTCTACTTCCAAAACGACCTCTTCTTCCAATCCTAGGTTCAACCGCGCCTGTTATGTGGCTATTCGGGCAAGGGATCAGGTATATCGGGTTTGGAAAAACTCTCCTTCCTCCGACTTCCATTCAACATTTATGACCGCCTGTAGTCAGTGCAACCGCATTATCTGTGAGGCAAAGCGTTCCTTTATTCAAAGGAAGTGTGATAACCTCTCCTCGTCATGCACTGGTAGGTCTTTCTGGTCTTTAGCTAAGGGCATCGCGAACAACTTCTGTCGCTCTACCTTTCCTTCACTTTTCCGTCCTGACGGCTCCTGACGGCACTATAGCTGTGTTTCAAGTAGACATAACAATTCTTTTTGGTTTCCGTTTCTCCTCTAACTCCACCTTGGATGACTCACATTCCATCACCACCTGACGCTCCTTTTACCAGATTGTCCTATGCCCCTCCCCGTAATCTCTCTTCGGAGTGTCCGTAAAGCGCTTCTCTCTCTCTCTAGACACAAGCAAAGCTCATGGTCCTGATGGCATCCATTCCGTGTACTAAGTGTGCCTCTGAACTTGCACCTGTGGTTGCCTGTTCGTTTCTTTTATTTCCGTGTTGGAGGATTCAGTCATGGACGAAAGTCCACATCAAGGCCGGGCCTTAATTGAGTATAGAATGGTCAATAAACAGGAAAAGGAATGGACAGTGGAATGTATTTACGACTTTTGGAGGAAGTGAAAAACCTATTTTTTAGAATGTTCCAGGTCATAGTTGTTGGAAAAGACACGAGAAAGTAAAGAGTTCTAAAGTTTCTTTCCCTACACCTTGAAACTTCGGAACTTTCTACCTTCTCATGTCTTTGCCAAGAATTATGACCTGGCACATCTTACAAGATAGGGTTTTTCACTTCCTCCAGAATTCGTAAATGCTTTCCCTTATCTGTAATCTTTTTCCCTTCCATTAACCTTTCTGTATTTCAATTAAGGCTCTGTCTCTATATGAACTTTTGTCTGTGACTAAAACCCCGGCGAAAATAAAACCTTATAACACAGCACTGGTCAAGCAGTTTTGGACATCCTTCGATCTCACTCCTCATTATTATTTTTTTCCACCTTTGACAGGTTTCAAACCAACTCACTGCCCCTGAATACGGACAGCCACATCCTTGAATTTGTCTCACATATTAATGGCAATCATTCTTTCATAATTCCACATCCAGTTCACTGACCCAGCTACCAGATCTCACTTTCCAAGAATTATTACACTGCCATGTTCTGGTGTCTGGTCGAGGACAGCGAAAAGACATTTTAAATACGTTGTCACAACGTGAGCTGTGTGAACCCTGGCAATGATTTCTTACCCTCTGACCATAGAGCCCATTGTTGCGCAGACATATCGCCAAGCACAAAAATATCACTAGTAGCATCCTCTATCTGTTAATGGCCAGTAAATCCAAATATATATATATATATATATATATATATATATATATATATATATATATATATATATATATATATATATGGGAGACCAAATTGGAGGAGGGAGGATGGAGCGAAAAAGATTTTGAGCGATCGGAGCCTGAACATGCAGGAGGGTGAAAGGCGTGCAAGGAATAGAGTGAATTGGAACGATGTGTTATACCGGGGTCGACGTGCTGTCAGTGGATTGAACCAGGGCATGTGAAGCGTCTGGGGTAAACCATGGAAAGTTTTGTGGGGCCTGGATGTGGAAAGTAAGCTGTGGTTTCGGTGCATTATACATGACAGCTAGAGACTGAGTGTGAAAGAATGTGGCCTTTGTTGTCTTTTCCTAGTGCTACCTCGCGCGCATGCGACAAAGCAAAATAAAATAAATAAAAATATAAATATATATATATATATATATATATATATATATATATATATATATATATATATATATTATATATATTTTTTTTTTTTTTTTTTTTTATACTTTGTCGCTGTCTCCCGCGTTTGCGAGGTAGCGCAAGGAAACAGACGAAAGAAATGCCCCCCCCCCCATACACATGTACATACACACGTCCACACACACAAATATACATACCTACACAGCTTTCCATGGTTTACCCCAGACGCTTCACATGCCTTGATTCACTCCACTGACAGCACGTCAACCCCTGTATACCACATCGCTCCAATTCACTCTATTCCTTGCCCTCCTTACACCCTCCTGCATGTTCAGGCCCCGATCACACAAAATCTTTTTCACTCCATCTTTCCACCTCCAATTTGGTCTCCCTCTTCTCCTCGTTCCCTCCACCTCCGACACATATATCCTCTTGGTCAATCTTTCCTCACTCATTCTCTCCATGTGCCCAAACCATTTCAAAACACCCTCTTCTGCTCTCTCAACCACGCTCTTTTTATTTCCACACATCTCTCTTACCCTTACGTTACTTACTCGATCAAACCACCTCACACCACACATTGTCCTCAAACATCTCATTTCCAGCACATCCATCCTCCTGCGCACAACTCTATCCATAGCCCACGCCTCGCAACCATACAACATTGTTGGAACCACTATTCCTTCAAACATACCCATTTTTGCTTTCCGAGATAATGTTCTCGACTTCCACACATTTTTCAAGGCTCCCAAAATTTTCGCCCCCTCCCCCACCCTATGATCCACTTCCGCTTCCATGGTTCCATCCGCTGACAGATCCACTCCCAGATATCTAAAACACTTCACTTCCTCCAGTTTTTCTCCATTCAAACTCACCTCCCAATTGACTTGACCCTCAACCCTACTGTACCTAATAACCTTGCTCTTATTCACATTTACTCTTAACTTTCTTCTTCCACACACTTTATATATATATATATATATATATATATATATATATATATATATATATATATATATATATATATTGCATGACAGCTAGAGACTGAGTGTGAACGAATGGGGCCTTTGTTGTTTTTTCCTAGCGTTACCTCGCACACATGAGGGGGGAGGGGGATGTTATTCCATCTGTGGCGAGGTGGCGATGGGAATGAATGAAGCCAGACAGTGTGAATTGTATGCATGTGTATATATGTATGTGTCTGTGTGTGTATATGTATGTGTACATTGAGATGTATGGGTATGTATATTTGCGTGTGTGGACGTGTGTGTATATACATGTGTATGGGAGTGGGTTGGGCCATTTCTTTCGTCTGTTTCCTTGCGCTTCCTCGCAAACGCGGGAGACAGCGACAAAGCAAAATAAATGAACATGCAGGAGGGTGAAAGGAGGGCAAGGAATAGAGTGAATTGGATCGATGTGGTATACCAGGGTTGACATGCTGTCAGTGGATTGAATCAGGGCATGTGAAGCGTCTGGGGTAAACCATGGAAAGCTGTGGAGGTATGTATATTTGCGTGTGTGGACGTGTATGTATATACATGTGTATGGGGGTGGGTTGGGCCATTTCTTTCGTCTGTTTCCTTGCGCTACCTCGCAAACGCGGGAGACAGCGACAAAAAAAAAAAAAAAATATATGTATATATACATACACTTATAAATATCTGTGTGTGTGTGTGTGTGTGTGTCGGCGTTTATGTATATACACGTGTATGTGGGTGGGTTGGGCTATTCTTTTGTTTGTTTTCCTTACGCTTCCTCGCTAACGCGGGAGACAGCGACAAAGTATGATATATATATATATATATATATATATATATATATATATATATATATATATATATATATATATATATATATATTTATATATATATATATATATATACGAGTGGTACCTGGGTACGCTAACCACTCGGCTATGCTACCGGCGACCATGCCAGTGGTACGAGGGTAGAATACTTGCTGTTGGATGGCATTGTGTGTTCTAGGAAAGAGCGCATTCATATGCACCACATTTGCGTGTGTATATGTTACTGCGCAGGCCACTTAGTGGAAAACACACACACACACACACACACACACCTTTCAAGTTTCTAAACCCGTTTAATTATGTCAACAGTGAGGTGAGCAGTTCTTGGAAAGATATAAAGATAAAGGAGCGAACTGAGCATTAGGCTTGTTGCCTTCATCTGATACGCATTTTCATGATGGCACTAGTGGTTGATAAATGTAAGATGATTAGCGAAATTATTGATGGTGACCTTACTAAACACATGTATATACATACACGTCCACACACGCACATATACATACCTATACATCTCAACGTATACATATATATATATACATACACAGACATATACATATATACACATGTACATAATTCATACTTGCTGCCTTTATTCATTCCCGTCGCCACCCCGCCACAACCCCCTCCCTCCCGCATGCGCGCGAGGTAGCGCTAGGAAAAGACAACAAAACGTAAGAGTAAACGACGCTAGGGGAGTGGATGAGGATTTGGAGTATGTAGGAAAGCAGTGCAGACATGTGCGAGATAAGTGTGTGAAATGCAGAAGGTGGAGCTTAGGCAGGTGAAAAAGGGTAGTGAGTGGCAGCATGACGATGTGAAGTTGCTAGTGAAAGAGAAAAGAGAGTATAAGAGAAAGCCACGGGAGGTCAGCAGGAAGGTGCAGGAACGCAAAACCAGGCCAAATGAGATTAGGTGTGTGAGATGATCAGCGAACTTGAGGGAGAGTAAGAAAATGTTCTGGAAGGAGGTTAATAGTGGATAGAAAATGGGACCATCGGTGAAGGGAACAAGTAGGGAAGCGGTAACTAGTCTTCTCTCTCGCTGTCAGCAGGGTTATTTAAATTGTGTATAGAAGGAAAATAACCTAAAAAAAAAAAAGATGAAGAGTCTCTACCTAAAACCGAAGAGAGATTTACCTTCGTTAAGCAAGTTAAGAGATTTATACGGGTGCCGAAATGTACAATCAACGAATTTCAGATTCACGAAACAATTTTTAGAATCGTTCACATTAGTACTTCATATGAATGATCGGTAAGGTTAATCACTATTCTTTACTCTCAGCTGTAACATATAGAAGATGAAAATAACTTCGATGCTTGCAAGTATTTCCCATAATCTTTCCCTCGTGTAGTTATGGTTCATATCTCTAACTCTTTCTTGTAGTTTTTGAAATTTCAAAAGGTAATTCAGATCGCGGGGAGGGTTTGTTTAACATATACGTTTCACTCTGGTTCAAATAGATAGGGATGAGTAAAATGATTATTCTCAAGAAATTTATCAGTGCAGTTTTTTTCGTTTCCTAAAACGTGAAATTAACATTGACTTAGATACAGAGATAGTGTGCGTAGATTCTCAGTGACTACTGACATACCAGCTAACTCTCCGTTCTTAGGGCAAGCAAATCTACGAACAGTTGAATGATGTGTTCAGTGTCAACTCTCTCAGCCCACGAAGTGCTCACCATGGCACGGATGAAAATATCAACCTATCACTTCTCTTCGTCTCCTGTCCATCTTGCCATATCTTCCATGACGTAAATCTCTCTCTCTCTCTCTCTCTCTCTCTCTCTCTCTCTCTCTCTCTCTCTCTCTCTCTCTCTCTCTCTCTCTCTCTCTCTCTCTCCGTTTTAATCTCTTCAATTAGCTTCTTAATCCACAGCCTCCCCCACCAGCACATCCCCTCGAACGTATTTGCTCTGTAACTGCCTAGTGCGCAAGAAACTGATTAACTCGCTTTTAAGTCTCTCCAACGTGACTTTTGTAATCAAAAGTCTCAGACTGTAATATTTGCAGCCGGCCAACTTTTCACGATACAGCCTTTTCATCAAAAGTTCCGCCTCGTCTCGTACACCACGAGCATCGTCCCCCAGCAAGGCTGCTCCGGCAAACTTCATTTAATTCCGAGCTAAATCGTTTTGCTGCCTCTCATTTCCCGCGCACTCGTACGTATCATGTCAGAATTTCCCCACGCAGGAAATACTTGCCACATCTTGCCCTGATGTTTTTAGCGCTGGGAGTAATCAGCATTGCCTGTCGCTAATTCTCTTTCGCTCTCTTTTGTTTTCCTTGGATTCTTTACTTCATCAGTATTCTCTCTCTCTAATTGTAACGTTTATGTAGATGCCTCTAGTATATCTGTTAATGGCATTTCTTTTTCACTTCTTTATTCCATTATGTTAATCTTCTTATTCCCTGCTCTCACTTTATTCACTTGCACACCTTCAATGTCGTGTTCACCATACTGTCCCACACATCATTCTATCCTCCACACTCTTCCTTCGAAGGGAGTTGGTTTAGCTTTACCTCATTATCTACTGATGATCACCAATTAGATCGTTAGGAGGCCTCGCCTCACCGCTGATCAGTGCCTCGTCCACATTCGCCACTTATCCTAAGCCATATCCACGGCTTTACTCGTATACTGCAATAGTGTGTGTGTGATCACGTCACGATCCGTGACTTCATGGTAAGCATTGTACTCTGTGATGACAGAACGCGATCTCCAACTCTTGTCCTCCACTGTTATATAGAGATGCCTTACAGCTGTGGTCGTTGCTGGTCCGTGCACTAACGAGGTATTAGTGACACACAGATTGGTTTTTGATGCCTACCTTCTGCATGGTCCCTCCTCGCCTTACATTTCCCGACTGATTCTCGGCGTCCGTATATGGCCACTTGTACCGATTACTTCAGATCGGCCGATAATCATAAGCCATTTGGCCGCTTTCATTGCGTTTATGTTAGAATCGTTCAGTCGCAGAATTTGATTCTCCTGAGGGTTTTTTTTCTTTTTTTTTCACTGACTATCTGATGCTGCATCCCTGACACTCGGTCTAGCCTTAATATCATCCAAGTTTCAGACTAATGCAGACGAACCGAGAATTGAGTCTTGTGTCCTCATCTGGACACTGCGTCCGGCAGCCCTTTCCCACACACAACCACACAACTCTCTGTACCAGTTTGTCTCATCCATCCACGCTTTCTTCACCACACCGAGCTATGCAAATCTCTCCCAGTGTGCCACACATTCCACCAACTGTCAGCAAGTCCTATCAAATCCAGATCACATATCTGTCGTGCTCCCCAACATTCACTCTCCTTGCAAAGCTCATTAGCTTTTTCTTTCCTGAAAAGTTTTATGTTAAGACAATCCAGCTAGAAATGTTACCGGACTCCTGTGCCTCTGTGTGTGTGTGTGTGTGTGTGTGTGTGTGTGTGTATGTGTGTGTATGTGTGAGTACTGCGGGTACTCACACACGGGTACTGCGGGTAACGCTCTTACCTCTGGGTTATGAAGTTTCTTGTGTGACGCAAGTGACGCAAGGGTTACTTTTTATACGTTACCATGGGTGACGGAGGTGTTACTTTTTTCGTTACTATGGGTGACGGAAGTGTTACTTTTTTCGTATGAGTGATGAAGGTTCTTGTGTTACGCCTCGTAAGTGTTAGTGTTCTATCACTGTGCAGTGGAGGTCGCGGTAGGATATCTTAAGGTATTAGATTATCTCGGCACACAAGCGTCGGTAATGGTGACCAGGTCGCGGATAGATGGCGATGCGTGATCAATAACGCCGGGCTATAGATAGGGACCTGCTACCGGGCTGATTTCGGTGAGCAGAAACACTGATATATTGACCCTTGGTTAGTGGTCAATATTTATTTATTTACACACACACACACACACACACGTCACCGGATGATAAAAGAACTGCGTCACGTCTCCCGGCAGTAGCAGAGAACCTCGCTTAGTATACAGCTGGAAGAGTGCCATAGATGAGGTCATCCCTGGATAATGCCATCATGGCTGAGGTTAAGTTAGGTAAAGGTTTGCTTGCCTGAGCTTGTCTCCTGGTCCCTCTGGCATGTCTTAGCTTATCTCTAGGTAACACAAGCATGGTTTAGCTTCTGCCTGGGATACGCTAGGATAGCCAAGCTTACTCCTGTAGTGGACGAGCTCAGCTGAGCTTACCTTTAGTTGAGCTTCTGCCTAGGAAACAATGGCATAGCTAAGCTTATACCTGTAGTACACAAGCCTAGTTGAGCTTATCCTTAGTTGAGCGTCTGCCTAAGAAAGGCAAGCATGACATATATATATATATATATATATATATATATATATATATATATAAGATGTGTGGTAGTAAAAAGAGTGTAGTTGAGAAAGCAGAAGAGGGTGTTTTGAAATGGTTTGGTCACATGGAGAGAATGAGTGAGGAAAGATTGACCAAGAGGATATATGTGTCAGAGGTTGAGGGAACGAGGAGAAGTGGGAGACCAAATTGGAAGTGGAAAGATGGAGTGAAAAAGATTTTGAGTGATCGGGACCTAAACATTCAGGAGGGTGAAAGGCATGCAAGGAATAGAGTGAATTGGAACGATGTTGTATACCAGGGTCAACGTGCTGTCGATGGATTGAACCAGAGCATGTCAAGCGTCTGGGATAAACCATGGAAAGTTCTGTGGGACCTGGATGTGGAAAGGGAGCTGTGGTTTCGGTGCATTATTACATGACAGCTAGAGACTGAGTGTGAACGAATGTGGCCTTTGTCTTTTCCTAGCACTACCTCGCGCACATGAGGGGGGAGGGGGTTGTTATTTCATGTGTGGCGGGGAGGCGATGGGAATGAATCGAGGTAGACAGTATGAATTATGTGCATGTGTATATATGTATATGTCTGTGTGTGTGTATATATATATATATATATATATATATATATATATATATATATATATATATATATATATATATATACGTTGAGATGTATAGTTATGTATATTTGCGTGTGTGGACGTGTATGTATATACATGTGTATGTGGGTGGGTTGGGCCATTCTTTCGTCTGTTTCCTTGCGCTACCTCGCTAACGCGGGAGACAGTGTCATAGTATAATAAAAAGAAAAAGAATATATATATATATATATATATATATATATATATATATATATATATATATATATATATATATATATATATATATTCTATATATATATATATTGTTAGGGAGGTAAATGCAAGAGTTTTGGAAAGAGGGGCAAGTATGAAGTCTGTTGGGGATGAGAGAGCTTGGGAAGTGAGTCAGTTGTTGTTCGCTGATGATACAGCGCTGGTGGCGGATTCATGTGAGAAACTGCAGAAGCTGGTGACGGAGTTTGGTAAAGTGTGTGGAAGAAGAAAGTTAAGAGTAAATGTCAATAAGAGCAAGGTTATTAGGTACAGTAGGGTTGAGGGTCAAGTCAATTGGGAGATGAGTTTGAATGGTGAGAGGCTGGAGGAAGTGAAGTGTTTTAGATATCTGGGAGTGGATCTGTCAGCGGATGGAACCATGGAAGCGGAAGTGGATCATAGGGTGGGGGAGGGGGCGAAAATTTTGGGAGCCTTGAAAAATGTGTGGAAGTCGAGAACATTATCCCGGAAAGCAAAAATGGGTATGTTTGAAGGAATAGTAGTTCCAACAATGTTGTATGGTTGCGAGGCGTGGGCTATGGATAGAGTTGTGCGTAGGAGGATGGATGTGCTGGAAATGAGATGTTTGAGGACAATGTGTGGTGTGAGGTGGTTTGATCGAGTAAGTAACGTAAGGGTAAGAGAGATGTGTGGAAATAAAAAGAGCGTGGTTGAGAGAGCAGAAGAGGGTGTTTTGAAATGGTTTGGGCACATGGAGAGAATGAGTGAGGAAAGATTGACCAAGAGGATATATGTGTCGGAGGTGGAGGGAACGAGGAGAAGAGGGAGACCAAATTGGAGGTGGAAAGATGGAGTGAAAAAGATTTTGTGTGATCGGGGCCTGAACATGCAGGAGGGTGAAAGGAGGGCAAGGAATAGAGTGAATTGGGGCGATGTGGTATACAGGGGTTGACGTGCTGTCAGTGGATTGAATCAAGGCATGTGAAGCGTCTGGGGTAAACCATGGAAAGCTGTGTAGGTATGTATATTTGCGTGTGTGGACGTGTGTATGTACATGTGTATGGGGGGGGTTGGGTCATTTCTTTCGTCTGTTTCCTTGCGCTACCTCGCAAACGCGGGAGACAGCGACAAAGTATAAAAAAAAAAAATATATTCTATATATATATATATATATTTGTACTCACGCATAACACTGAGCCAGCCGTATCGTGTGGAGACGTTGTGCAGTACTGGCCAGAAGACATCGTAGAGCATGGAGGTGAACTTATTGTTACCGAGGTCGACCTTGGTGCTGTAATCGACCCCTGGAAGAAAGGAAGAAAAATTAGTAACTTGAATCGATCTTTCTCACTCTCGGTTAAGGATAATTCTAAGACATGGAGGTACCAGTGATGTTAAACATTATATAAATGTAACTTGGGGGGGATAGGTTATTCATAGTGTTTTAGAATTTAGTGAATAATTTATAATCAGATGGATTGTGAGATGTTTATAATGTTAAATGTGGAAATTTCTCACGTATGTCTGGGTCTTCTGAGAACAGGTCTGTTTACGGTTCGAGAAATAAATCGTATGCAAAACAGGACGCCTTCAGGAATAGACCTGCGAGGCCTATAACTCTCTTGATTTACGTCGTAGGAATGGTAGGTTGCCAGCGACATTACAGAAGTGAGATTAATGAAGATTAGGAAGGATTTTCTTTTCCTTTGTAAATCCTTCTATGAAATCAGCTGCTTTTCGTAGGAATCTTGAAGCCTGTCCGAGGTGACTTAATTAAGTGTCAGATGAAAGTGAAAGGTACGAGTATAAGATACAGTGGTTGTCTCTTAAGATAGTGTACAGTGGTTGTCTCTTAAGATAGTGTACAGTGGTTGTCTCTTAAGATAGTGTACAGTGGTTGTCTCTTAAGATAGTGTACAGTGGTTGTCTCTTAAGATAGTGTTTAGTGGTTGTCTCTTAAGACAGTGTACAGTGGTTGTCTCTTAAGACAGTGTACAGTGGTTGTCTCTTAAGATAGTGTACAGTGGTTGTCTCTTAAGATAGTGTACAGTGGTAGTCTCTTAAGATAGTGTACAGTGGTTGTCTCTTAAGACAGTGTACAGTGATTGTCTCTTAAGATAGTGTACAGTTGTTGTCTCTTAAGATAGCGTACAGTGGTTGTCTCTTAAGACAGTGTACAGTGGTTGTCTCTTAAGACAGTGTACAGTGGTTGTCTCTTAAGATAGTGTATAGTGATTGTCTCTTAAGAGAGTGTACAGTGGTTTTCTCTTAAGATAGTTACAGTGGCTTTCTCTTTAGACAGTGTACAATGGTTGTCTCTTAAGAATGTGTACAGTGGTTGTCTCTTAAGATAGTGTACAGTGGTTGTCTCTTAAGAATGTGTACAGTGGTTGTCTCTTAAGATAGTGTACAGTGGTTGTCTCTTAAGACAGTGTACAGTGGTTGTCTCTTAAGACAGTGTACAGTGGTTGTCTCTTAAGATAGTGTATAGTGATTGTCTCTTAAGAGAGTGTACAGTGGTTTTCTCTTAAGATAGTTACAGTGGCTTTCTCTTTAGACAGTGTACAATGGTTGTCTCTTAAGAATGTGTACAGTGGTTGTCTCTTAAGATAGTGTACAGTGGTTGTCTCTTAAGAATGTGTACAGTGGTTGTCTCTTAAGATAGTGTACAGTGGTTGTCTCTTAAGACAGTGTACAGTGGTTGTCTCTTAAGATAGTGTACAGTGGTTGTCTCTTAAGATAGTGTACAGTGGCTTTCTCTTTAGACAGTGTACAATGGTTGCCTCTTAAGAATGTGTACAGTGGTTGTCTCTTAAGATAGTGTACAGTGGTTGTCTCTTAAGAATGTGTACAGTGGTTGTCTCTTAAGATAGTGTACAGTGGTTGTCTCTTAAGATAGTGTACAGTGGTTGTCTCTTAAGAATGTGTACAGTGGTTGTCTCTTAAGATAGTGTACAGTGGTTGTCTCTTAAGATAGTGTACAGTGGTTGTCTCTTAAGATAGTGTACAGTGGTTGTCTCTTAAGATAGTGTACAGTGGTTGTGTCTAAAGGGTTCGAATGAGACCCTGAGCGAGGCAGCGTGGACGAGGAGGGTGGAGGAGCTACACCTGAGATGTACCGTCCTCACGTGCAGCGTGCACTCAGCCTTGCAATGACTGTGTCCACTGCACTGCCGGGGACGTGTAAGGCAGAGGGATCAGTTATACAGCAGAGTAATTGGTACACGCGGTGGCTATGTTTGGCCTCGTCTCTATGCATATAGGATCGACTGTGAGATGAGCAACTGGCTGGATGACAGACTGCTTCGCGTGACGATCTTGCAACTGACGCGTTCATCTAGGAGGGTTGTCATGGAATTTTGCAAAGTGTTCTTATTTCCAGAAAAAAGGTTATGGTTCACATTTTAAGATCCTGCTTTATGTTATAACTTACTGACTGACAAGTGTTACGTTCTTGGCCGTAGTTTTGCTGGTAGCTTTTTACTCGACTTTGGAAAACCTGACCATTACATTTAGGACAAATTAGATATGTCAGCATATCTTATGCTGTCAGCTCACTCGTGTATTAATGGTTATATTCAGGGGACATAGCAGTTCCTCTCTCGCCCACTAGGCGAAGATAGGCACGTCCACTGCCATACTTCACATGCGAGGCCAGTGTTTCCTTGATAGGAAAATTTATGGATGAACCATTTGGAGTGGAAGGATGTGCTTCCTTAACACACCGAGGTAGACCTCGGTCAGACTTAAGAAGATGTGAATGGCTGGAGAGGGACCTGATGTTGCTCTTAGGCCCCCCCGTCAAGTAGCTCCTACAGCTGGAAATTTATTATCCTAATTTCATTTGATAGTAAAGACTGCACCACAATGAGCAGATCAGAGTTGTGCAGCCACATGTCGAGAACCTAGTCTCCATGGGTGTGCCTGGGTGATGGATGAAGCTGGAGGTGGGGTCGTTATCCCTCATAGACGTGTCCACGCTGGACATGATGGAGCTGTTAAATCTGTGATGTCAGCGGGAACTAGTTGCTGGAATGTCGGCGGGAACTGCTGGAGGCTCGTGTTTATGTTCATCTATATTGTATGGGGAACAGGTCCTGGTGCTGAGGTCCTGTGGTCCATGCAGACTTCGAATGAGACACGGAGATCAGGTGTGGTTCCTCCAGGTTCCTCCAGCCGGAGTGGTTGATCCAGCAGGTATTAGCACACGAGGCGAGCGCTGCTCTCCCTCATTCTGCAGACGGGAGCGCTGGTCATTAGACGGGCATGGTAGGAGGCAGCCGAATGCTATTAATAATGTTTGCGTTAAGACCCGGGCCTTCCTGATATCGCTCGGTATGAATGACATGGACTACATTACCCTCTCTCTGGTCCGACACCATGAACAACAGCACTGCTTCTCCCTGTTTGCCTTGCCGTAGCTGATTTATATTTCCTGTGTCTAAATTTCATGTGGCCGCTGTTGAAAATAATGGCCCATAAAAGATGAAAAAATAATTGATATTACTGATAGATATCTTATTGCTGATAGATATCAGCTAGTTCTGGATACAGCTGCTGGGAATGGTGTGTGTGTGTGTGTGTGTGTGTGTGTGTGTGTGTGTGTGCCTATAGGTTTGCTCAGTAGGACCCCTGGGCCGGTGCCGCAACGCGTTACCTAGGCGTAATTTTTTATCCATGATTTGACCCAGGTTCAGCGTGCACTACGGGTGACCTATGTAACATGCAGTGACTGTTGTGGCGAAGGTGAATTCGGGGGATCGTTCTGAAAAACTTACTAATTATCTGAAATTATTAGATTCTCTCTCTCTCTCTCTTTGGTCGCTTTATAATCATAACTATGATAGAATAGACATTGATAGAATAGATATTTCTATACACACGTACAGTAAACAGATCCCTCACAGGTTACGAGCACATACACACATTTCATATTACCATTTTTCTGGACGGTGTCAAGGCAGCGTTTTCAGTTTGTCATATCCGTATTCACTGGCAGTAGTGACCGTGTTCTTTTACTTCAGCGGCTCTTCACACTGTATTTCCAGACCTTGCATGGACATACCCATGAGTCTACTGCACTCATGGGTATGTATGCACATGATAAGCAGGGTGAGGCAGGACAAACGTTCATCAAAATGAAGGGTGTGTTAAGACAGAATGAGGCATGACAGCATGAGACTAAACCCAGAGTGAGGCAATGCTTAGGGTGAAGCAAGACCCAGGGTGGTGCTAGATATATAGTAGTAACTGAACTTACGCGGTGAGGTAAGAGACAGGGTGAGCAAGAAGTAGAGGGAGTTTTAGATACAGGGTGAGGCGTGACCCAAGGTAAGGCGAGACCTAGGGTGACGCGAGACCCAGGGTGATGCAAGACCCAGGGTGATGCAAGACCCAGAGTGACGCGAGACCCAGGGTGACGCGAGACCCAGGATGACGCGAGATTCGGATGACACGAGACCCAGGGTAACGCGAGACCCCCAGTGACGCAAGACCCAGGGTGACGCGAGACCCAGGGTAACACAAGTTCCAGGGTGACGCGAGACCCAGGATAACACAAGACCCAAGGTGACGCGAGACCCAGGGATGACACAAGACCCAGGAGAAGATGAAAGAAGGCTTGAGTTGATGAATAACCCGGGGGTGAGGCAAGTCTTAGGTTGACACAAGCACAGGATGAATCAAGAACTACGTAGATTGAAGTAAGGCCCAGGGTGAAGCTAGACCCAGGATGAGGTAAGGGAGGACAGAGGGAGGTCAAGGCAAGGGAAGACAGAGAGAGGGGCAAAACCTTAGGTGAAGTAAAAACAGGGTGAGGCAAAACCTATTGAGGTAAGATACAGGTTGAAACAAGGCACGGATGAGGCAAGGCACAGGGTGATGCAAGAACCAGTAAAGATAAGATACAGTGGGAGGGCAAAACTTTGTGTGAAGCAAGAAACCGAGTAAGGCGAGATACAACTTAGGACAAGGTCATGGTGAGGCAAGATACAGGTTGATGCAAGATACAGAGTGAGTTAAGACGCAGAGTGACGCAAGATAATAAATGTAGTAAGATACAGGGTGAAGCAAGATACAAGGTTTCTTTCTCCACATTTCAACCGTTGTATTTGGCGCGTTGAAAAATATCTGGTTGCTGACTTTCATCAACGTTGGCAAAAATGACGTGGATTAGTGGCAAGGAGTAGAAAATGAAAATGGTTACTTGTGACCTTCACATACGGTGGGAAGTGTTCGTCACACATTTGTTATCATCATGACGTGGAGGATGTGCTGAGGTACCATTGTGCTAGATTTCGTGGACATTGGCTGAAATATGTCCGACTGATGGCCAGAAATCCTAAGATTTTATTTTTTTGACATTTGGCCCCGAAACAACACCCCAAAAAAGTAGGATATTATAATTTTGCTACATGCATAATGTTGTACGTGTAAGGATACATCTATTTACTAAACTTTGTGAGCGCTGGTAATGATATGGTCAAGTAATGGCCTAAGAAGAAACTACGAGTCTTGATAATGACTTAGCTCCTGCAGAAGAGCACATATGGATCATGTCACACGTTTGCCCTATGCATTGTTAATAGCTTGTAGACAGGAATCTATAAGCAGAAGTTTCCTGAAGTCGATGGATACTGTACGGGACATCTTGAACAAAGGTACATGATTACTAGATCTCATCAGTTGGCCAAGTAATGAACGAATGACGTAAAACATTTATTGTGGATGATGAAGAAGAGGAGGAAGAGGAGGAGGAGGGAGAAGAAGAACCAGAAAAAGAAGAGAAAAAAGAGTTTAGCCAAAAATATATGTACATATCTCAGGAAAACACAGACATAATGAATGAATGATGCATAACATGAGGTGGTGACATCGGATGACTTACCCCTGAAGACGTCCCGGCCGACGGTCTCAATGTGACAGTTGCGGACGTCCAGTGACCTCAGGATGGGCGTGGAGAACCAGAAGGTACCAGTCGCCAGATGCTTCAGGGTCATCGTCGGACATTGACATAGTTAATGACATGGGATATTTAGACTAGACCCTCCCTAACCTAACACCTCTTCCTCTTTCTTCTTTATTATTTACTCTATCGCGTCAAGTGAGACAATAGTACTTCCACGATGTAGTGAATGACAACGTGAGAGAATATGTAACTTGACCACAGAACTTTATTTATTGGAAGATATTACGACACTGTCATTCAGCACAAGGTAATTATTTGATTCTATATCAGGGTGATACGAAATATGATAACCTCAGGAACAAAATGTTGAACCACGAGTGGTGGAAATTCTAATGACATATGACGTTCTTATTAACTACTGGAGGAAACATATGCCAAGGGTGTGTGTGAGAGAGAGAGAGAGAGAGAGAGAGAGAGAGAGAGAGAGAGAGAGAGAGAGAGAGAGAGAGATGAGAGCCGAGGAGGTGAGTGTGGACCGAGCACAAATAAGCCAACTGTATTGTGTATCACAATGAAATGGTGGCGGCCTCCTCGTGTTATATTATGTCCCTACGAATATTTGATACCCCCTCCCATCTAAATATTTGATACCCCTCCCATTAAATATTTGATGCCCCTCCCATCTAAATATTTGATGCCCCTCCCATCTAAGTCTGGTTTAAGGAATACAAACATTGTCTTCAAGGATATTTGGAGCGTACGCTGACATGAAAGCAAGGCAGAACTTAGCTAACCCAGCAAAAGACCTAGTCCACGTTATCTTAGTTCACTGCTTGTTCTTTTGAATAGTTGATGTCTCAAAGATGCGGTTGTCTATCTGTTTACACGAGGAACCAAATATGTCAGGTGTGGTGATAGTAACATTCATTGAAAATGAACTATGTTTGTTTTAGGCCAAAGTTTGCTTAATGAATTTAATCCAGTTGTCTTTTCGGGATTGCTGAGACCCAGAATCATCATAAATGAATTAAAGAGAAAAGAAAAAGAGGACTGGAGTTTAGGGATGATTTCTGCCATCCGGCGTAAAATTAGGTTCACACAACGACAGACCACGCTAAGGGAAACCACACCCATATAACGTGGGATAAATTTACGAAGACCACGACAAACACAGACCACAAGCAGACTACAATCGTATGAAGACGAGCCGTTCCCTCAGGAAATACACCCACAAGAATTACACCAGAAACTGCAAAGACAACGCAAGACGGATGGAATTCACAGCAACTGGAGCAGCGTTAATCCCATCAGCATTACTGAAACCAAAGACCTCAGTGATGCACACTAGTCTTGTCTGCAACCACGTCCCCTCCTCTAGTGTGTCACTTGGCCTTCGTCCCCGTCAGGCTGTCTAGTCCACCAAGCTTCTGTGTGTCCCTCAAGATGATGTATTAAGGTGAGAGAAACACTTCAGCACCATCATGGAATCTCCCAGCTATCGACTCTACATTTGTCGTAGACTCAAGACATCTGGACTCCCTTACACCTGAACTCAAGAACATCTACACAACTTTTGTTATTTCCAAACTCATGTATGACTCCCCCACCTTGTCATACTCCTCGGGGCTTACTGGAAAAGGTGCAAAAAAAGGGCATGCATGATCATCCTCGATGGCCTCTTACACCACATATCAGGCAGCACTAAATACATTGGTCTTCCCATCCTCCTTGAGATATTACTTGGACTTCGTCCAAAAGCATGGGAAGAAACTTACCGCACCACCTCGCCGCTGTTACCTCCTGCCAAACGAGATACCTCGTCCTCAAGCAGTAGTCCGGCACCACAGCTGTGCTGAACCCACTCAAGGTCATACGAAGCACCGCTGGAACTTCGCTTTACAGACATTGTGAACATCACAGACAGCTTCTTGTTGGTCGAGTAAAGACTTTATTGACACTCTCTCTCCCTTTGTTACAGTCCCACCGTCTTTATTATGTGTATTTTCTCTGTGTACTTTCATCTCCTGCCTACGTATTGATTGAAGAACCGGTTCTTCTTCTTCTTCTTCTTCTTCTTCTTCATTATCACCATCTTCATTATCATTATCATCACTTTTATTATTATTATTATTATCGAGAGCACCCTAACCCAGTTCGTAACTACAGTAATATTACATCTGAATATGCTATAAGATAATGAGAAAAAGAGAGAATATTTCCAAAAATGAAGTCAGGAGTCTTATGTGTGATTCCCCGTTGCAAGCTTTTGCCCTCTTGACGTCTTCTCCCCAGCACGTCAGAGCTTGGTGGTGAGGACGCCAGCCAGTTGTGGCTCCTCGGGAGAGGCGCTTTTGACGCTCTGGGCTTCCCCCCTGTGCGTCACACTGCCGACACGTTGACTCGAAAATAAATCTTGGCTTCGTTGCTCCAACACCGCTTTGGATTTAAGGCTTCGAGGCTGTGCTGACCTTGCGTGTATTGGATCAATGGGCGCATTAGGACGGTATTTATCACCGTATACTCCTGGTTTCAACATTGCTATTTTCAAAAGGTGTTTGACGGCTCGAAGGCAAAGGCACAGTGTACTGTATGAGAGTCGTCCACGTAGCAAAATCGTTCGTAGGGCAAAAATTTGAGGTTCCAGGTTCGTTCCTCTTCTTCGACGAGGCACTTCGGTACTTGATGGTATCAGTACAAAACATAAGCCTAGTATAAAATGTCGGAGATTATCTAAAAGACCAAACAACGCCATAATCCAAATATTTCTGTGGTATCAGTCAAGAGCTACGATTTCAAGAGTGCGAAATAACTATTGCTTTCATCGAGTCACTCATGCCTCCGTCTTCCATGGATGCGTCGACGGTCCATGTTGCGACAGCGCGGTGAAAGACGCGTCCCAAAGACTCCCCTACTGCTCCGCCTCACCAGCATCCGTCAGGACTTGATATCAGAATAATATACCATCAAAAAGGATACGCCAGCAACTCTCTCTCTCTCTCTCTCTCTCTCTCTCTCTCTCTCTCTCTCTCTCTCTCTCTCTCTCTCTCTCTCTCTCTCTATCGCTGGAAATATATTCATAGTTCTTGAGGATGAATTGCAAATGAAGGTAGTATATTCATGAGACGCAATATGAGGCGAAGGTGAAGTTCATATAATTCAGACCCGGTTCAAAAGAATGGGGCTTAGGCTGTGAAGGAATCGCTAAACAGACGCAATCGTGATCTTTAAGAGGGCTGATACCTCTACTGTGGAGAATTGCGAGAGAAAATGATATAAAACCATCCCATTGATATCATTATACTTATCTAATCTACCTCTCTATCATTCTCTAAATATATTCTAATATTCCATACGTATGTTTCATAGTCTTCATTGCGTGTTCGTTGTTTCTCACGTTGGTGATGAAGCGTCACGAACAAAAATGACTGAGCCTTAAAGGGAAGTATCCTCGCTCAGTTCCTTCTTCAATTCCCGTCTTTGGAAAGCGATACAGGATGGAAGGATTTCCAGCTCCCCCGCTCGTGCCTTTCGTAATCGCCTTCTGCGACACGCAGGGGTTATGTGGGCAGTATTAATGCTCTCTTTTTCATATATATA
The DNA here is from genome assembly GCF_036320965.1 of Panulirus ornatus. Classification (NCBI taxonomy): domain Eukaryota; kingdom Metazoa; phylum Arthropoda; class Malacostraca; order Decapoda; family Palinuridae; genus Panulirus; species Panulirus ornatus. The sequence goes on along the minus strand of NC_092227.1, from coordinate 59,967,508 downwards.
TATATATATATATATATATATATATATATATATATATATATATATATATATATATCCCTGGGGATAGGCGATTAAGAATACTTCCCACGTATTCCCTGCGTGTCGTAGAGGGCGACTAAAAGGGGAGGGAGCGGGGGGCTGGAAATCCTCCCCTCTCGTTCTTTTTTTAATTTTCCAAAAGAAGGAACAGAGAAGGGGGCCAGGTGAGGATATTCCAAAAAAGGCCCAGTCCTCTGTTCTTAACGCTACCTCGCAAACGCGGGAGACAGCGACAAAGTATAAAAAAAAAAAAAAAAAAAAAAAAAAAAATATATATATATATATATATATATATATATATATGTATTGGTAGTTACAAGGAATTGTCGCGGAAGCACTTGGATCTTTTTTGTTTCATTTACCTTGTGGTTACCGACATATATACTATATACATTATATATTATATACAAATTAGATATTTGGCCTAACTTAGATTTTTTTTTATCTAGCAAGTGCAATTGAAAAATAGGGCAGTGCGCTGTATGGAATGTCTTCAGTGCATTTTGCAATACAGCGTTGAGTTAAGCCTCCTCATATTGTTAAAAGAAAACGAGAAGAAAAATTTAGTGGAGTATTTCTTACTCACTACTCAAGGAAACAAGCGTTTATTTGAACGTAAGGACATAACTGGACATACAGTATCAGTCTGAATAAGGAATAAATGGACAGAAATCGTGGATACGTTGCTCAGTCATAGAGTAAACAATACCTTAGGGAAGGCGTTGCTCTCATATAACTAAACCTCCCTCACGATTTTGCACCTATAAGATTCTGTCATCGACACTGCTCAACTGTCTGAACTGCACATTAAAGGTGTACACGATTATTAATATATAATATGAAGAGACGGCAGCAGAGTGGGTAGCAAATGGTTTATTTCGAGGGTTACAAGGGCGCAGCACCCGGACGTAACACTGTACTGCCTCCACACTCCACATTTCCTTCTAACTACACACACACACAACCCTGGGGCGGTGTGCACGGTTACTGTCCACACCAACGCGAGCCGCGGCTTCTAGTGTTGTAGACCGGCTGTATCTACTAACATGGTTCAGGGCACCAGGCGTAGATTGGCCGGGTGTTATAACAAAAGACGAGGGCTCTCTCTCCGTGGGTGTATGAACTGGCTGTGTTTGCCAGCACGGAGGCAAGGATCATATACCTTATTGACAGTGTCTTATTTGAATTACGTACGTTTGAACACTGGGGCGAACGTGTTCAACGTTTTTCGATTGGTGGTCGTAACTTGGCGATGAGGGCCTTAATGACCCCCCCTGATAGTCAGTACACCTGGAGCCTAATTTAGCAGCCAACCAGGCGGTATGGGACAGGTCGTGGGACGTTGATTGGATATGTACCTGGGCCCAGAAGCACGGTGTTTACCCTAGCTCTCCATACTGACTACACGGCCGGGAGTGTGATGGGGTCGGATGGTGGGGTGGTTATGCTGACGAGATGGCCCGGGAGACGAGGGTGGGAGGGGCTCTCGACTGGCTGTATTTGATTCATACATGGGCCACGGCATGTTGTATAGCCTGGCTGTGTGTGCTGGGCCACGGCATGTTGTATAGCCTGGCTATGTATGCTGGGCCACGGTATGTTGTATAGCCTAGCTATGTATGCCACCTACATGGACCAGGATGTGCTGTTCAGCCTACATATATAGGGATACCGTGTACAGAATGGCAGTATATGCAACATCTGTTGGCCAGTTTCTGGTCTCTGTGTACATTGGCTGTTTAAACTGCACACATGAGTAAGGGCGCTGTGTGTCCAATATTCCTTGGGAGATGGATTTGGGTGAGGTTTTGTTTGAAAGTCCAGTGCAGGAAAAACTGGGAGGATATATATATATTTTTTTTTTTTTTTTTTTATACTTTGTCGCTGTCTCCCGCGTTTGCGAGGTAGCGCAAGGAAACAGACGAAAGAAATGGCCCAACCCCCCCCATACACATGTACATACAAACGTCCACACACGCAAATATACATACCTACACAGCTTTCCATGGTTTACCCCAGACGCTTCACATGCCTTGATTCAATCCACTGACAGCACGTCAACCCCTGTATACCACATGACTCCAATTCACTCTATTCCTTGCCCTCCTTTCACCCTCCTGCATGTTCAGGCCCCGATCACACAAAATCTTTTTCACTCCATCTTTCCACCTCCAATTTGGTCTCCCTCTTCTCCTCGTTCCCTCCACCTCCGACACATATATCCTCTTGGTCAATCTCTCCTCACTCATTCTCTCCATGTGCCCAAACCATTTCAAAACACCCTCTTCTGCTCTCTCAACCACGCTCTTTTTATTTCCACACATCTCTCTTACCCTTACGTTACTTACTCGATCAAACCACCTCACACCACACATTGTCCTCAAACATCTCATTTCCAGCACATCCATCCTCCTGCGCACATCTCTATCCATAGCCCACGCCTCGCAACCATACAACATTGTTGGAACCACTATTCCCTCAAACATACCCATTTTTGCTTTCCGAGATAATGTTCTCGACTTCCACACATCTTTCAAGGCTCCCAAAATTTTCGCCCCCTCCCCCACCCTATGATCCACTTCCGCTTCCATGGTTCCATCCGCTGACAGATCCACTCCCAGATATCTAAAACACTTCACTTCCTCCAGTTTTTCTCCATTCAAACTCACCTCCCAATTGACTTGACCCTCACCCCTACTGTACCTAATAACCTTGCTCTTATTCACATTTACTCTCAACTTTCTTCTTCCACACACTTTACCAAACTCAGTCACCAGCTTCTGCAGTTTCTCACATGAATCAGCCACCAGCGCTGTATCATCAGCGAACAACAACTGACTCACTTCCCAAGCTCTCTCATCCCCAACAGACTTCATACTTGCCCCTCTTTCCAGAACTCTTGCATTTACCTCCCTTACAACCCCATCCATAAACAAATTAAACAACCATGGAGACATCACACACCCCTGCCGCAAACCTACATTCACTGAGAACCAATCACTTTCCTCTCTTCCTACACGTACACATGCCTTACATCCTCGATAAAAACTTTTCACTGCTTCTAACAACTTGCCTCCAACACCATATATTCTTAATACCTTCCACAGAGCATCTCTATCAACTCTATCATATGCCTTCTCCAGATCCATAAATGCTACATACAAATCCATTTGCTTTTCTAAGTATTTCTCACATACATTCTTCAAAGCAAACACCTGATCCACACATCCTCTACCACTTCTGAAACCGCACTGCTCTTCCCCAATCTGATGCTCTGTATATGCCTTCACCCTCTCAATCAATACCCTCCCATATAATTTACCAGGAATACTCAACAAACTTATACCTCTGTAATTTGAGCACTCACTCTTATCCCCTTTGCCTTTGTACAATGGCACTATGCACGCATTCCGCCAATCCTCAGGCACCTCACCATGAGTCATACATACATTAAATAACCTTACCAACCAGTCAACAGTACAGTCACCCCCTTTTTTAATAAATTCCACTGCAATACCATCCAAACCTGCTGCCTTGCCGGCTTTCATCTTCCGCAAAGCTTTTACTACCTCTTCTCTGTTTACCAAATCATTTTCCCTAACCCTCTCACTTTGCACACCACCTCGACCAAAACACCCTATATCTGCCACTCTGTCATCAGACACATTCAACAAACCTTCAAAATACTCATTCCATCTCCTTCTCACATCACCGCTACTTGTTATCACCTCCCCATTTACGCCCTTCACTGAAGTTCCCATTTGCTCCCTTGTCTTACGCACCCTATTTACCTCCTTCCAGAACATCTTTTTATTCTCCCTAAAATTTACTGATAGTCTCTCACCCCAACTCTCATTTGCCCTTTTTTTCACCTCTTGCACCTTTCTCTTGACCTCCTGTCTCTTTCTTTTATACTTCTCCCACTCAATTGCATTTTTTCCCTGCAAAAATCGTCCAAATGCCTCTCTCTTCTCTTTCACTAATACTCTTACTTCTTCATCCCACCACTCACTACCCTTTCTAAACAGCCCCCCTCCCACTCTTCTCATGCCACAAGCATCTTTTGCGCAATCCATCACTGATTCCCTAAATACATCCCATTCCTCCCCCACTCCCCTTACTTCCATTGTTCTCACCTTTTTCCATTCTGTACACAGTCTCTCCTGGTACTTCCCCACACAGGTCTCCTTCCCAAGCTCACTCACTCTCACCACCTTCACCCCAACATTCACTCCTCTTTTCTGAAAACCCATACTAATCTTCACCTTAGCCTCCACAAGATAATGATCGGACATCCCTCCAGTTGCACCTCTCAGCACATTAACATCCAAAAGTCTCTCTTTCGCACGCCTGTCAATTAACACGTAATCCAATAACGCTCTCTGGCCATCTCTCCTACTTACATAAGTATACTTATGTATATCTCGCTTTTTAAACCAGGTATTCCCAATCATCAGTCCTTTTTCAGCACATAAATCTACAAGCTCTTCACCATTTCCATTTACAACACTGAACACCCCATGCATACCAATTATTCCCTCAACTGCCACATTACTCACCTTTGCATTCAAATCACCCATCACTATAACCCGGTCTCGTGCATCAAAACCGCTAACACACTCATTTAGCTGCTCCCAAAACACTTGCCTCTCATGATCTTTCTTCTCATGCCCAGGTGCATATGCACCAATAATCACCCACCTCTCTCCATCAACTTTCAATTTTACCCATATTAATCGAGAATTTACTTTCTTACATTCTATCACATACTCCCACAACTCCTGCTTCAGGAGTATTGCTACTCCTTCCCTTGCTCTTGTCCTCTCACTAACCCCTGACTTCACTCCCCAGACATTTCCAAACCACTCTTCCCCTTTACCCTTGAGCTTCGTTTCACTCAGAGCCAAAACATCCAGGTTCCTTTCCTCAAACATACTACCTATCTCTCCTTTTTTCACATCTTGGTTACATCCACACACATTTAGGCACCCCACTCTGAGCCTTCGAGGGGGATGATCACTCCCCGCGTGACTCCTTCTTCTGTTTCCCATTTTAGAAAGTTAATACAATATATATATATATATATATATATATATATATATATATATATATATATATATATATATATATATATATATATATATATAAGTAGATATTTCATACTGTTATGTTAATACAGTTGTTAGAAACACGATATACTGCAACGGGTGTAATCGTTTATTTAGTTCTCATAAATTCGACTGAAACTCTCTCTCTCTCTCTCTCTCTCTCTCTCTCTCTCTCTCTCTCTATCTATCTATCTATCTATCTATCTATCTATCTATCTATCTATCTATCTCTTTCTATCTATCTCTATCTATATATCCAGTTTTCGTGTTATCGAGGCATTTTGCTGTATGAATGGATCTTAACATTTCGCTCTGGGACTAGGTTTGACATCTCTCACCAGATCTGATTCATAACGTAACATATCATCATCATCATTATTTTCTCCCTTGTAAGTGAGCCTGCAGTATTCGGCTGCCCACTTGTTAAGAGCAAATGGGGGATATATTCGTCTTCACGCCCGAGATAGCGTCCCAAGTTTACACATCCCCACAGAGCTAGTGTCCTGCATGTCCCCCCACAACAGGTATAGTGTATGTGGACCTCGCTGAACCCCGACACAGGAGGGCCACGTCCCCGCCGAAATACCACCACGCCGTGGATATGGTTACACGTCTACACGTTGATACGACTTGACATCTACGTGTCTCCATGCAGCAGGTACACGACCTCCTCCCTCCATAACAGATGCACGTCAACATGTACACATTCTCATGTACAAAGGCACATATCCACATGTCCACGTCTCTACATTGTGGGTGCATGTGCATGTCCATGTCTATGTTCGTTCTCTTTTCATAGTGAGCACACGGCCATATTTACAGACCCCCAATACGAGATAACATGTGCAGCACCTCCAGGCATACCCATACGTCCACATCCATGCGCCCTCACACAACAGATGAATACCAACGTTCACATAGCCTCATATAGGGCGTACCCCTCCACGCCGACAATAGAAATAGTAGATGTGTCTGCACTGTGGGGTAGAGATATCCACGTCTGCATAAACTCCTGCAGAGGATCTGCTACTGTACTCCTCCAGATAGGCGGGACACGCCCACCTCTTTATGACCCCAGACTGCAGATTAATGTTCCACAGACCACATGCCGCCACCACCACCACCACGCCCCAGGTGTACGTTCATAAACCTCCTGCACAGCGGGCACTACTTCACGTTAGTTCGACCGCCACATCACAGCTAGTATACGTTCACTTACACACACACACACACACATACACACACACACACACACACACACAACAAAACCCAAGTGATTTCTTTGAATAGATCGTCCTCTAGCGACTACATATGTACTCTGACGTAGTAGCTTTTTTTTTTGTTTTTTTTTTGAACGTGTTACTGCTGAAGTCATTCCTCAGAAGATATCTTCACTCTCTTTTTATACGTCAGTGGACCAGATTTACGTAGAATATCATTAAGATGTTGAATCCGATTTCCACGATCATCAGGGGTGAAAGGAAAATTTCAATCCAGAAAGATGAATTCTTCTTTGGTCACTTAAGAAAGATGAATTCTTCTTTGGTCACTTAATTCCTTTTTGCCTCCCGCAGTCTTAGAGAAATAACTTTAGCAGAATAGGAGCAGCGCTCCCTCCTCCATTCATCCGTCCTTTACCTAGAAACAGTCATTGTCTGCAACAAAAACTGGATCGCATTAAGCCTCGTCATCATTGACAGAATCCTTTTGTAACTTGGGGTTCAAGTTGAGGGAGAGAATGACTCGTGAATTCTTTGTCGTCACACACACACACACACACACACACACACACACACACACACACACACACACACACACACTTTCATCCGCACTGTCATAGTAAAACGATCTTCGATATAGAAACGAAAAGATCTGCGTTGTAGACGGGTCTTTTAGAATTGTACAATGTGTCTGTAGCTTCCGCTGTCACCTTACGTTTGATCTACATGAATGAAGAAAAAAATCTGATCACACCCGAGTGACAGCGTCATGTTCCCTGCTGACATGATGGTGATGCGCGCATAAGATTGACATGTCAGAACTTTCAGCTACCATCATCTCCAAATGCACCCATCTGATTTGACATCAGTGGAAAACACCCTATCACTGCACGTTTTAACATCACTGAAACCTCTCTCTCTCTCTCTCTCTCTCTCTCTCTCTCTCTCTCTCTCTCTCTCTCTCTCTCTCTCTCTCTCTCTCTCTCTCTCTCTCTGCCCATGTGTCTCTTGTGAGTTCAGCATCTCTCTATAAACGTATTACCTGCCTTTAACTTCTGGTGGTTGTTTATGACCATGATGCGATGCGGTGTGAGGAGACATGTGACGAACTTAGCACAATGTCTTCTGGTTGGATTTCGAGTGAGGAGAATGACGTGGGAGTGTGTGTGGGGGATCATCATCAAGGTAGCAAAAGCCATTGCTTTTGAAAAGTGGTATTTGGTGGCTGGAAAACGACCTTCAAGGCCGACCTGCGGTAGCCTCAAATACCTTTGCCCAGGTACTGAGGTGCCTACGTCCAGAATTTAGGTCCTCCAGTTATTTGGGTCGGCCGTGAAAGATTACTTACAAGTCAGACGCACAAACAGTTTCATTCGATGTGTGAATCACTTTTCGTAAGATATTACAGAGCATAAGTGTAATCGTGTATAAGCTACTATTCACATCTAACTCTCTCGAGACCAAATAGGATAAAACTGCTACAATGACCCGTGTATTCCCAGTGCATCAGTATGTCTTCAGATCACATTTATTACAGTATTGAAAAAGGCTACAGCTTGATTTTTGTGCCAGCTACCTGATGTGCAGAGATTGCTTGGACATGTATGAATCAAATTCCCAACCACAGACATGAGAAAGAATGATTCATGGACATGGATGAAGGTAATGATATCCCACACAACTCCCTATGTTTCCAGCTATTCTTAATAGTCAGTAAGTCCCTTTTTTCATGTAGAAACGTGGACGATAACAAACCCTCACACTGCATGCATACTACCGTATTTTCTCTGTATTTCCTCTGGTGTTGATAACTTTGAGTTATGGTACCACCGGGAGACAAACTTTTTGTTATTTCTAGAAGCCATTTGTAACGACTTTCACCTCAGTTTATAAAACCCTCTCTCGTCTCCCACATCCCTGCAACACTGCTGGGTCTGAATACATGGCAAACTCGTCCGTTTTCTTCCGATAAGTCTGTCTGTCTCGCCGAAAATGAAGGTAGACTGCGCCAAACTAGAGAGACTAGCGAAGACGAGTGATATGACAGGAACGGTTACATTGTTCATACACTTCACTTAGGAATATCAGAATGAGGATCTGATTAAGGATGACTCGCCCGTATTATGCAATGATGAAGAGGCTCAGAGTCTCGAGCTTATTAGAGTTTGAAGGGTGCGTGAAGCCGCCACTCCTCGTCTCTCGTAGATAAAGATCTCTACCTCGGCAACTAATTTCATGAACCCTGCACGTCATAGTGATAAATGAAGTAAAAAAAAGAGAATAATAGTTTTAGGTCTGTGTTCATTGACCTCGTCAAGTATTGGATGAGGACCCGCGATATTGAGTATTGAAGGAGATCTTGAACATGGCCTACGCATGAGCACCTACACGAGATTGAATAGCGAGATCCTCGTGCGGTATACGAGCTCCCTGGCATGACTCGGTTATTCACAACTGTCTTGACAATTTGGCCATATCATCGCCTCGCGGGACCGGCGTGGCGTTGCTGGCTGGTCACCAGTGATCGCTGACAGGAACTGTAACGTTGCTTGACTCACTGGTGTGATATTTGATATATATTTTCGTCCAGCGTTGAGCGTTTCATCCTGATGGCTCATCAGACATTAGATTGTGACTGTGTTCATTCGAGTGGTGGTCTAAGCTCAGGCCAGTTGCTCTCTTGGTCTACAATATCTTTCAGCAGTTGGTCACTTTCATTGTTTGATAAATTTATGGCTTCGTTACGACACCTGTTGCCTTGTTTTAGAGTTTCGTATTTGTTGTCCCGGTTAGTCTGTCACCATAATGTGTTAGTCCCGTGGGTCACACTTCATGAAGTCCGCATTCGAATCCAGCCCCTCATACTTGTTACCTTCTCTGATCACTCAGTCAGGTATCGAGTCCTCGTAATGATCATTACCACTCACTCGCCAACTGCTTCGCTTGTTCACTGTCCACATGGGTCGGTTCATCGACGGTATCATCAGGTCACATTATCCAGCAGGTGATCAATTTGTTCTGCAAGTGTTCATATGGGTAGTCGGTGCTTGTTGTGTAGGTGGTGATTAGACCTTCCAAATGGCCACGTCCCTCCTGTGGGCCAGATGGTGTATTTGGTCATTATGGTTCACCAGCTGTTCCAGCCATACCTGGATCGTCTGGCGAGCACCTGAATGAAGCATCTCTTCCAGTCCTCATCCATCATGACTCTGTTCCAGGTGTCTTCTTCTTGGCTCACGCACAAGCGGTGTATTGAATCATCTCGCTTAGGTTGTCCTGTTACGAATCTCATTTGGGCTTTGCCACTACACGTCTTATCAAGGAGTTCCTGTGTCACAGTAGCGTTATATGGTCACTAAAACTATTCTGAAGTTTTGATGCGATGGTTCCACCTGTTGTTTCCTATAGATGCTTGTCAGACCTTTCGCCCCCTAATGTGCCTCTCGGGCGTCGACTCGAGGCGTCTTCCTCGTATTCTTCCTCTAAAGCTCTAGACGTATTTGTCTGTCTTTAGTATTCCGATATTCGATTTCTTTATTGTGCCCCAGCAGACGTGTCCCTCAGGCCATTGTATATAGTTTACAGCTGCCCCTTGCCATAGTCTGTCTCTCTCTCTCTCTCTCTCTCTCTCTCTCTCTCTCTCTCTCTCTCTCTCTCTCTCTCTCTCTCTCTCTCTCTCTCTCCTTATCATCCAGCTGCGTCATCATGGCACTCCCTCAGGATAACAACCACACGAGGTATCTGCTCTGGTGTTGTCATTAGGATCCTCCTCTCTGACATTCTCCCCCAAGACGAGGCCGTCAAGCCACAGTTCTCTACATGCCATACTTATGCTTTCTACTGAGGATCGACCCTCGGTCATCTTTGTGTACGTTTTTCTCAGTCCTTTTTAAGACGTGATCATTCAGACTTTATTGTCGTATACATGTCTAAGGAACCATGATTTTGTTCCCCAGGGGAATCGCATTTAGTCTTGAATCCCAAACGTTTCCTGTACTGGCTGGTGTCAGCCACTCTCCTCGTGTTCCTCCATCAGTAGTCTTGATATCTCGAGTATGACATATTTCTAAACTATCTCTTTCTCAGTCAACTTTGAAGTGATCCTTGTAAACGCTGTATAAGTCCTCCACTCAGAGAAATATTTCCTGCAAAAAGTATTTCAAGCATCACCCATATATTCAAGATATGGACTCTGGTCGCCTCCATATGTACTACAGATGTAACGCTCTTAATTCTGTCTTGTTAGTTCACAGTACAGTATTAGACGACTAATGGGTTACACTTATGAATCCCTCTGCCCTATACATAATAAGAGAGGTGTGGTCTTGGAATTATCTTCAACATATGGAGAAAGGGGATATCCTTTTTCGGTTGACAGATATCACTGGGCTCTCACTACGCATACCTTCCCGACTCCAAAGACCCTCCATCCGCCACCCCATAATCTGACACATTCACCATCCATCTTCTAAGTTCTCGTTCATCTCCTCCTCACCTCATCGCTACCTGTTACCACTTCCCTCATCTTCACCGATAGTTCTCGTTTGTTCTCTTGTTTTTCCTCCACGTTATCAACCTCCTTCCAGTACGTCTTATTCTCTCTTAAAGTCTGCTGATACTCGTTTACTCCAGGTTTTATATGCCTTCATTCTTAGCCCAGGTACCCACGTCTTGACCTGTTGCCTCTTTCCCTCATGCATCTTCTTTCAGTCAGTCGCCTTCCATCCCGTTAAGTACCGCCCATGTAACTCACTTTTCTTCTTCGCGTGCAGTTTTACTCCGTCATTCCATCAGTAACTACCCTTTCTCACTTGCGTACCTCACTCCTCTCTCATCCCACACACTTCCCTCGCACATGCCAACATTTCTTGCCTAAACGCCTTCCCTTCCTCATCCACTCCTCTAAGCTTCGTTATTTCTCACATTTTGTCCATCTACACGCAGTCTCTCCTGGTGTTTCAACACCCACGTCTCTTTTCCATGCTCACGTACTTTCACCTCTCTCCGTTTTTCCTAAACCTCTAAAAAGCTTTATCCAGATAATGATCAGACATTCCACCAGCTGCCTCTCTTAATACATTCACATCCAAGAGTTCCTTTTTTTTAGCATGGCTGTCAGTTAGTATGTAAACTAATGATGCCCTCTCACCTTATTTCCTTCTCACCCACGTATTCTTATGAATTTTACCCTCTTCTTGGACCAGATATTCCCAGTCACCATTCCTTGTCCATCACGTAACTCCACAAGTCTCAACATTTTTATTTACCTTGCTGAATGTGTCCCATGCCTCCCATCGAATGCTGCTAACGTTTATATTCTAGTCTTTACCAACCATCCGTCACCCTTGACCTGAGACAGTAACTCTTCTCGTTCTTTATAACAACCTTCTTGCCTAGCTTCTTGCTATGGCCTCTGGCTGCCCCTGGTATTGCTCTTCAGTGTTCCCTGTCGACGTCGTCGAACTGAGTTTGAAGCTTGAAGGCCGTAAACTGGCCAACGCTTTCTCTCTCTTCTCGCCTTCATGGTGGACAGATTTGTGGCCCTCAATCTCTCGTCGTAGCTCACTTATTTTAGTGTGTGTGTGTGTGTGTGTGTGTGTGTGTGTGTGTGTGTGTGTGTGTGTGTGTGTGTGTGTGTGTGTGGACTAATATGGTGTGGGTATAATGGAAAAACACCCCAGTATCGTCGAACCTGCAATTAAGTATAAATCAGTTAACGAGTGGATGATAACGAGAGGATGCACCTACTGTGGTGAACACCATCAAAAGCCTTCTCTCTCTCTCTCTCTCTCTCTCTCTCTCTCTCTCTCTCTCTCTCTCTCTCTCTCTCTCTCTCTCTCTCTCTCTCTCTCTCTCTCTCTCTCTCTCTCTCTCGCTCGCTCTCGTTTTGTCCGGCCTGAAGCGCCCTGCTTGCACGTTGCGAGCCTCAGCTTCGTGGTCAGAGGGGCTGGAGTTACGTTTCTGGGTTAGTGCACGTACAGGCAGCACCATACGTTCAGGGTGTGCCCTGTAAGTCATCACTATGGAGTATTGTTAAGGAGTGTCTTCTCTCAGCTGGGGAGCTTATTTTGGGTGGAATCCCACTGACGGAAAATTAAGTCATCCTATATTTCATCTCCAGAGAGCCCGACTCATTATGTTTCCTCTAAGTTCATATTCTGAGCTGTATAGATCGTGTTTAGACGTACTTACAGAGCGAATTAGATATAGATTTCTTCTAAACCATTAGAAAGTAAAAACTTGTTAAAACTAGACTCCATTCTACCTTCTGACTTTCGCCAGTGAGATTATATGTCCACTGACAAAAACAATTGAGGCCAAGAAGCATATCAACAGCATCTGATACAATCATAAACACCAGAAGTAATGAATTCGGATTATTTATTCAATCTCATTATTCATGACTTGCCACAGTGAACCTGACGTTATCTCTGGCAACAGCCACAGACTTCCCTGCAGGTGAGTTGAGGGGTCGTAAGAATAAAGGAGCAGCAGACTGATCGTAGATTGTAGTCGATGTTTCCATCACACACAACCCTCCATATTTCACTTGCCTTCAGTTGAGGGAGTCAGGTGAGGGCAGACACCACCTGGCCCCTTAGTTACATGCTCGCTGGCTCCCGTCACTTTATCACCACAATTGATTAGCTCACCGTTGGCATCGTGATGCAGAATCAATATGTTGAGACGGTGTGTTACGTTGATGGCAAGCGGGTGTATGTACTGGATGTTCCAGGTTGTGGTGAGGGGCTCTAGAGAAATGTAGGGTTGAGTGGCTGGAGAGAAATTATAAGCAAGAAACTAGTTGCACTCAGTTCCCTGGGGGTGTCTTTTGTTTCCATCTTGGTGGTTGACTTGTGGCCTACTGGTTGTACCCCCGGGATGAATGTGACCATATTAAGGCCGTCATTTCCACTCCACGGCCTTCAATTTACAACATTCAGTTTTAATGCTCAGGTTGGCATTGTGCGATATCCACTCACATAGTAACCTCTTTGATAAGACCTTGGCAGATACTCGCCCCAAGCCCGACCAGTATACTTTACAGTGTGTAAACCAAAGTCGTACTATGTTTGGGTCGCACCCAGAATGTCTCCGATTAACTGCTTTAAAAGACGGTAATCAGACTCCGAAGCGAACGGCTACTGACGAGTTAGTCCCTGTAGAGCGGTTGCTGCCAGCATAACACAGCCCTTTGGAAATCAGCCTGTGGTGCCGGAGCTGAGGATTGAAACGTTCGTTCGCACTTCGTCAGAAATGACACAGGTGGTGTGCCAGACACGCCTAACCCAACAGGTGAAGGAAGGAGGGCTTGGGCAGTTGTTTCTGAACCTGGTTACGTCCAGTACACAAAGGACTGTTGAGCCGGATGTGAAAACCTTCAGGTATGTTGATGCTTTCCACATTCAGTGAAGACAAGTGTAGCACTAAGTCCTTGACTCATAAGGGGAAATTAGTTACTATTAGTCTGGCTTCGTCTGTTTGTAGTTGAGTTTATGAGCGACTGTTTGCATCTGTCATTCTCAGATCCTTATAGACATCGTGAAATTCACCAGAAATATTGATGTTAGCTGCACCTGAAAGTGTCTCTTGTTCTTTTATTTTTTCCTGTTCAAAGGATTATCTCAATACATATCTCAGCAGTGGCTAGAAATTCTTAGAGTGTGAACATGCGCTTTGAATTATTTCTTGTGTTTATGTAAATTTCTTACGATTAACCCACTTGGAGAGTTTCCTTAACTGATTAATCACGCGTCACATCAGTGGACAGGTGATAATAATAATAATATTATTATTAATTATATTAATGATAATGATAATGATAACAATAATGATAATAATAATGATAGTAACGATAATAATGATAATGATATTAATGATAATACTAATAATGATAATGATATAATAAATGAAATGTTTGAGGACAATATGTGGTGTGAGGTGGTTTGATCGAGTTAGTAATGAAAGGGTAAGAGATGTGTGGTAATAAGACGGGTGTGGTTGAGAGAGCAGAAGAGGGTGTATTGAAATGGTTTGGTAACATGGAGAGAATGAGTTAGGAAAGATGGAGGGAACTAGGAGAAGTGGGAGACCAAAGTGCAAGTGGAAGAATGGAGTGAAAAAGATTTTGAGCGATCGGGGCCTGAACATACTGGAGGGTGAAATGCGTGCAAGAACAGAGTGAATTGGAACGTTGTGGTATACCTGGGTCGACGTGCTGTCATTGGATTGAACCAGGGCATGTGAAACGTCTGGGGTAAACCATAAAACGTTTTGTGGGGCCTGGATGTGGAAAGGGAGCTGTGGTTTCGGTGCATTACACATGACAGCTAGAGACTGTGTGTGAACGAATGTGGCCTTTTTTGTGTTTTCCTAGCGCTACCTCACTGGAGGGGGTAGAGGGAGGATGCTATTTCTTGTGTAGAGGGGTGGCAGCAAGTATGAATATGAGCATGTGTATATATGTATATGTCTGTTTATGTATATTTATGTATACGTTGAAATATATAAGTATGTATATGTGCGTGTATGGGCGTATATGTATATGTACGTGTATGTAGTCGGGCTATTCTATGTCTGTTTCCTTGCGCTACCTCGCTAACGCGGGAGACAGCGATTAAGCATAAGAAATAGAAAATTATAATAATGATAATGTAAATAGTAAAGATAATGATAATAATAATAATAATGATAATAATAATAATAATAATAATAATGATAATAATGATAATGATAATAATGATAATAATAATAATAATAATAATAATAATAATAATGGTAATAATAATAATAATGATAATGATAATAATACGCGATCTTACGTTAGCTAGGCTGGTAAAAGATGACTCTAACAATAAAGTGTCACAGCAAAATGTACATGTGTGAGATCCCTCAGGCCTTGTTGACGGGTTATTTGTGGTGTGCCGGGGCATCTGAGGAGACGCATGAAGATTTCAACAGCTGGGACATTGTCCACACAAACCCGTCCTCCATTACACACACCCTCATTCCCTGTACGGCCCTCCACTCCCCAGACACCCCACCATTAAAGGTCTCACCTCCTCCCCCTACCCATTGCCCGGTAACCCCCCCCCCCCTCCCTCTACAGGCCCTCACCTCTGGACTGGTCTCCACCCCCCAACCCCTCAACCATCCCCAAGACGACCGTCTCCTTCCCTCGACCCCTACTTCCGCATGGCCCTCCCCTCCTGAAACCCCCCATCCCCTTCACGGCCATCTTCTCCTTAAATCCCCACCCCTCGTAAATCCCTCCTCTAACCCCCTACCCCTTCGTCTACCCGACCCGTGCACTGTCCTCCCTCTCCCTCGCCCATCATCCCAAGGATGGCCCTCTCCTTCCCCAACCCGTACCCCTTCAAGCCCCCTCTTTTCAGTGGCCTCCTTTCCACCAAGCACCCAAGACACTCTGCACACCCTCTCCCCTACTCCGATCTCCACACTCGGCCGGCCCTTACCTTACCCGCGAAACTCACCTCCTAGAACTGCCCCCCTTCCACCATGCCCCTATTTCCCCCGCCCCTCCCATGTATGATCCTTCCCTCCCAAGACTCCCGGTCCCTGCGCTACCCTCCCCTCTCCTAGCATGGCCCTCCCCTATCCCAGATCCACAACCCTTGCATGGCAATATCCTTCTCAGTCTCCCACTCAGTGGTGGCCTGTCCGGGCGCAGCGGCCATGGTGGCCTGTTTGATCTCCATGTCGGGTACAGGCCACCACGGTTAGCTGTAGTGGCCTGTGTCGGACATATTCGTTATACAGATACTAGAAAAGTGTTGCTATCTGGGAAGTACTACACCTGAAATATGTCCGTATTGTGCTCTTAAGGTATACCTAACCTGTATACCAAGTTTGAGGAAAATTCGTCATGTTATATCCGAGTTATATTAGTTTCCGTCAAATAGATAGGTCGACATGGATGGCCATACCATTGTCCCGAGTAAGATTTAAGACCTTAGTCATGTTTGACGTGTAAAAACTGTACTATGAATATTTTTGAACATCTTTCTCGAATGGTCTGAAGAATATATGTGTAAATTTGACGTACGTAACATAACTTATTTACAGCTTAGGATATTTTGATTTAATATCGATCGTTCCAATACGCATTCAGTAGCAAAAACTTAGTCCAGGTCCTTCAAACATGAAACGCTTTCCAAGGCTGTTCCAAGACGTGCTCAAAGCAGTTGACACATTAACCAAAGTTTAACAGTTTTTTGTAACTTTACCGTGTTTGATGGAATTCTAACAAGCCTGGTAAGAATTGTCGCATTTATACAGAATGTGTCTTGCAAATGTTGCTGATACATAATAATTATCATATGAATGATATATATATATATATATATATCTACAAATTGATTCAAATGAATTACAGCAGTTCCGAGGGAAGTATAACAGAAAACGTTAAAATGTTATTGGTTAACTAATGTATCTGCGTCCTTATCTTATTGGTTGAAAATGTGTTGAGGTGTCGTTATTTGTTTTTGTTTACTTCTGGCTTAGATTATTCGAGATGTAAATATTGTAATATCGTACTGGTGGGTTCACTGTAGCCTTTGTTTGTTATTGAATTATCAGGATACCTTCTTCCCTAGTAGCTGTTCAGTGATAGATAAGGGCAACAGAAGAGCTGGCATTAGACTTTTTGAATGCTTATATATAAGAAAAATCTTAGCTAGAATTTATCGGTAACAACACCTCGATACCTTTTTACACTGTAAAACAAGTGTTGTAGTTACATTTGTCTACTCTTAATATAGTAACGTTATTGATACAGTTTTCCTATAAACTTTGCATTTTTTTTTAAATCGTTATTCAGTGCAGCAAGGAAGATAGAGTGAAGTAGTTTAACTTTATAGTTTTTCTATACTATTTAGTGCAGCAAGGGAAGAAATAGTGAAGCAATTTAAGTTTATGGATTTTCTTTAGGAAGTACGACACATTTTAAGTCTCTGTGAACACCGCGCTGACTAGCGATGATTGAGTTCACGAGTTCAGTATGTTACCTTCAATTAAGGTGTTCGAACTACACTTGAACACTGAAGTATCCTTGATCTTGTTGTTCATTTGTTCATACTGAAGGTTATTGTCCTCGTTCATCATTTGCTGATTATATATATATATATATATATATATATATATATATATATATATATATATATATATATATATATATATATATATATGTATATTATCCTTGGGGATAGGGGAGAAAGAATACTTCCCACGTATTCCCTGCGTGTCGTAGAAGGCGACTAAAATGGGAGGGAGCGGGGGGCTGGAAATCCTCCTCTCTCGTTTTCAATTTTCTAAAAGAAGGGACAGAGAAGGGGGCCAAGTGAGGATATTCCCTCAAAGGCTCAGTCCTCTGTTTTTAACGCTACATCGCTAACGTGGGAAATGGCGGAATGGATGTGCTGGAAATGAGATGTTTGAGGACAATGTGTGGTGTGAGGTGGTTTGATCGAGTAAGTAATGTAAGGGTAAGAGAGATGTGTGGAAATAAAAAGAGCGTGGTTGAGAGAGCAGAAGAGGGTGTTTTGAAATGGTTTGGGCACATGGAGAGAATGAGTGAGGAAAGATTGACCAAGAGGATATATGTGTCGGAGGTGGAGGTAACGAGGAGAAGTGGGAGACTAAATTGGAGGTGGAAAGATGGAGTGAAAAAGATTTTGAGTGATCGGGGCCTGAACATGCAGGAGGGAGAAAGGCGGGCAAGGAATAGAGTGAATTGGATCAATGTGGTATACCGGGGTTGACGTGCTGTCAGTGGATTGAATCAGGGCATGTGAAGGTCTGGGGTAAACCATGGAAAGTTGTGTGGGGACTGGATGTGGAAAGGGAGCTGTGGTTTCGGGCATTATTGCATGACAGCTAGAGACTGAGTGTAAACGAATGGGGCCTTTGTTGTCTTTTCCTAGCGCTACCTCGCACACATGAGGGGAAGGGGGATGGTATTCCATGTGTGGCGAGGTGGCGATGGGAATGAATAAAGGCAGACAGTGTGAATTGTGTGCATGGGTATATATGTATGTGTCTGTGTGTGTGTATATATATGTGTACATTGAGATGTATAGGTATGTATATTTGCGTGTGTGGACGTGTATGTATATACATGTGTATGGGGGTGGGTTGGGCCATTTCTTTCGTCTGTTTCCTTGCGCTACCTCGCAAACGCGGGAGACAGCGACAAAGCAAAATAATAATGATAATAATAATAATAATAATATATACATATATATATATATATATATATATATATATATATATATATATATATATATATATATATATATATATATATATGTCTTTTCCTAGCGCTACCTCGCACACATGAGGGGGAGGGGGATGGTATTCCATGTGTGGCAAGGTGGCGATGGGAATGAATAAAGGCAGACAGTGTGAATTGTGTGCATGGGTATATATGTATGTGTCTGTGTGTGTATATATATGTGTACATTGAGATGTATAGGTATGCATATTTGCGTGGGTGGACGTGTATGTATATACATGTGTATGTGGGTGGGTTGGGCCATTTCTTTCGTCTGTTTCCTTGCGCTACCTCGCAAAAGCGGGAGACAGCGACAAAGCAAAATAAATAAATGAATATATATATATATATATATATATATATATATATATATATATATATATATATATATATATATATATATAGCCCCAAGAACACGATCCACTATTCATATCATGCTTTCCCTAAGGCCTTGGGAAAGCCTATATAGACTTGAAAAATTGAAAGCATAGAACAGCGGGATCTAATGTGGCTTTCCTCCCTCACTGTGTTCTTCCCTTCCCAGCTTCCTCTGTGACAGGGAATCGTTGATGGGTTGACTTACTTCTCGCTCCCCATCAGTAGCAGTGTCTCTCACTGTTCTGCTCTGCCTCCCACGTACTACTTTCTCTTTATCATCAACGAAAAACACTCACTTTACAAGATAACGAAATGTACCGATGTGCCGACGACACAACACTGCGATTCTCCACTTCTTTCAACTCCTCTTCATCTTTTCTCTCCTGATCTTCGTCTCGGCTCAGTCGAGTTGACATTCTTTACTGAGATAAAGAAGGATTCCCTATTGGACCACGAAGGATTCCCTATTGGACCACATGTAGTGCCACCTCTTAAAGTTCACAGCTTTTAAAACTGAATTTCCTTCCTCTTTATATTCGTAAAGCCACATTCTAAAAACTTTCTCATCTCCTGTGGTAGCTCTGTAAATCCACCATTCTGATCTCTGCCCATTTGCATTAATTTGCGTAAATCCCTTTCGACCAACAAATCGTCTTTTTGTGTTTGGAATTTTATTTCTCGATTTCGCGCTGTGAGCAATTGCTAAGATTTTGTTGATGGTGACTGTTGTCTCCGGATCTTCGACATAGATAATACAATGTGTGAGGCCTAGAAGTGAGCCTTGTGGCACCATTCCTTATGTGGCTGACCTGCTCGGATGGGTCATAATTCCAAACAACTCATCGTTTTCTATTTGTAAATCATTCTGTGATCTCTTTCCTATACTAGGGATGTGATTTCTACTTGTAAGATTGAGGAGATGGAGTGGAAGTCCGTGATCGATGTATTGGAAGTTGATGGTCGGTCTTATGTTACGAAAACGAAAAGAAGAGCTTCTGTGATGTGAAGGTGCTTGGTGTCTCGACTGTGTCGAAATGTATTTGTTCATTTCCTTTCGCTGATATTCTGATCCCATTTTGGTATTTCATGAGGTGCTTTGGGGCCTCCTGTTAACGATGCATTATCGTGACATCGCCCGGTGATGCGAAATAACAATCTGCTGGTATTGTTTGCTGCATATCATATGTCTTAGGGGAGAGTTCCTCGTTCGTCATTGTTGTCCAGTGGGTTCACGAATGATGTTTGGTGTCATGGGGGAATTTTTGTTGCTGTTGACTCAGCAGGTGATGATGAAGTTCTTGGTTTTCTTGTCCATATTGTACATTGTTGGCTTAAGTTCATGGACTGGTTATCATTTTCTCCTGTTACTGGACGTAGATCACGTTTACTATTGCCTGCTACAAGCTCGAGTCTGGACACTCACTCATTCACTCACTCACTCAGCGTTACCAACCATGAACCAGCACTGGCCAACCCTTGGTCGGACCCGTATGGGGTTTGAATCGTGGGTGTGGCAGTCGGCCTACACCTAACCCAGGTATTCATCCTTCCCGAAGGGTTGGTCAGTGAGTAGCTACCCAGCTTGGGCTTGTGTGTGTGTGTGTGTGTGTGTGTGTGTGTGTGTGTGTGTGTGTGAGTGAGTGAGTGAGTGTGTTTGTTTCCCACAATTTACTCCTGGTATCCATTTCTCAGCCATCTATAAAGAGGGCAATGAACAGGTGGGTTCCTATAAGGCGGCTGCTCCATGCGAGACGCACACTGACCCGTGTATCGTACACAGGTACAGCAGAGTACATGCCACTGTTTATGTTATGACTGGTCTTAATGGTACTGAATAAAATAGCGCCCCAGTTCATCGAAATTTTTGATGAAAAAAACCATTGTTCAGTGGCCTCCGCTTTAAGAATTGAATAAGTATGTAATATTCGCCAGCTGGCGGATGTCCAAGCTCATCGAAGCGGTCAATAAGAAAGTCTTACGAATGTTGTTATTGCTCCAGTGTTTGTTAGTAGATTTTCGAACGAAAGGCAGCTCTCCTCTCCTCCTTCAGGCATCTCAAGACGGTCTTCATCTCGAGCCACTAAGTAGATTATGTATTAAAGCAGCACCCTCCTGCCGGAGGTAGAGAGATAACCTGTAGTGTAGCGTGAAGGAGCGTGAGGAGGGAAGAGAGACTGTAGTATAATGCGAGTCAGTATAGGAGCTTCAAGTTTTGGCGGTGCTCGTAAACAGAGGATCACGTGATTTCGGCAAAAGCTTCGGCGGATACGTTGTTGCCAAGACCCCTCTACCTCCAAGATCCGTGGTAAGCCCATCAGGTCTCTTAGAACGTTGCTCCTGCTCAAAGACGTCTTCTGAATTCACGAGGGCTTATATATGGTAATGATATTGTTAGACTTCTTTGGCGTGTTATATATAGGTGAGTCGCTTTTAACATAATCTCTACCATGGTTTCCGCTCCAGTAGTGAAGTTTCGCGCCCACCGTCGTACACAAATACTTCTTGCTTGCCGCTTGAAAGAGATTTGGTGACTGGGAATACCAGGTTTACAAAAACTGTGTACACGGAGGTATTCGTTGGTGGATGAAGCTAGAGGGTCATCGAGCATTTTTGTGTTATGAACTGACTGACAAGCGTGTGAGGAGTTGTTGGTTATGAATAATGCTGCTAGTGGCAGCAGTTGATATGTTTGATCACTTCTTGATGAAGGCGAGCGTGAAAGATTGCTGAGGTTTTAGAAAAGAGGAAGTGGCACAAGTGTGAAAGAATTGGTAAAAGTGGCTGAGCTTGGAAAATGGGCTTGCGTGCAGATCTACCAAAGGAGAGTTAAAGTATACCATAAGGTGAAAGTAAATAAAACTAGTGTGACGGGCGAGGAATGTAAGGTGTATAGGGAAGTAGTTTAGACATGTTTAGGTGAAATGTATATCATGCTGAAAGTGGGATGTGGGCATATGAGAAAGGTTAGTAAGCTGTGGAATGAGAGGTGTATGGTCTTTACTTGCAGGAAAGGAGTGCGTGGGACTGGGAGGTGTACAAGAGAAAGTGGCAGGAGGTCTAGGTGAAGTTGCAGGAACTGACAAAGAGAATAAATAAGAGATGGGGTGAGAGAGTATTGGTTGACCTGGGGAAAATTAGAAATTTGTTTCCGAAGACATCCATATCGATCACAATGTCAACTGGGAAATTCAACAGTTTTATTCAAATATTCACTCTATCTGTTTTTCACCTTTCTTAGCGTTACCACTTCCTGCTCCCTTCCCTTTTACTACCATCTCTTCTTTTGTTCTCCTCACAATATTCATTTCCTTCCAAAGCATTTTCTTATTATCCCTAAAAATTAACCTATACTCTCTTACCTTTTCTCTCTCAGTAGCATCCGACTTTCTTCATTCCACTGCTCACTTCCCTGTAATGGCCATTATCCAGCGAGGTTCTCACTTGTCGCTTGGTAAGACCATGGTTAACCTTCCATATGTTTACATTCGGCCTGGCCAAGCCCAAGGTATAGGGAGACAGTGTATGAGGTTGGCGCGGTGATCTCTCCCATGACCGAACCAGATGGCCACAGGGTTTCAAGTATCGGGAAGAATTCGACATTTCACCAAGCATCCGAAATAGAAATATGTCTTTCTTGACGAAAGACGGAACGTTTTAGGTCTACCGTGCAGTATATATCCCCCCCTCCCCACACACACACACTTACACACTTTTTTTTTTCTAAGCACAGAGTTAGCTAAACAGGGAACGAAATTAGATTTTTGAAAGCCAGGCTGACCGAACTTTCTTAACCTAACGTGCAATTTGAACTTTTTTTTTCTATTTTTTTATCGTTACGAGCACATTTGAACGAGCTTTCCAGCTGAAAAGGAGGCGAGACCAAACTCCCAGCGAAAGTTTGGTTATCGGGGAGAGGTTTGGTAGGGAACACAAGTACCAACAACATTAATGGACATTTGATTTTCGCTTTGTGCCGCATGCATTGAGGTGGGGAGAGAGAGAGAGAGAGAGAGAGAGAGAGAGAGAGAGAGAGAGAGAGAGAGAGAGAGAGAGAGAGCTGGTGAGTCCAGGGATTGATGGTAGTGGTTGAAGAACTGCCAAGATACCAGACAGTGTCTTATCGACCAGTTGCCGTCTTGGTTACACCTACCCGGCATCTCAGTAGCTCTCTGTTAGGGCACGTATCGCCTGTGAAGTCAACCGTATTACAGCCACCAGTGGATGACTACTACTGGAAAGCCAACAGCCACCAGTGGATGACTACCGCTGGCCAGCCAACAGCCACCAGTGGATGACTACTACTAGACAACCAACAGCCACCAGTGGATGACTACTACTGGGCAACCAACAGCCACCAGTGGATGACTACTGCTGAACAGCCAACTGCCACCAGTGGATGACTACTACTGGACAACCAACAGCCACCAGTGGATGACTACTGCTGGACAACCAACAGCCACCAGTGGATGACTACTACTGGACAACCAACAGCCACCAGTGGATGACTACTGCTGGACAACCAACAGCCACCAGTGGATGACTACTGCTGAACAGCCAACTGCCACCAGTGGATGACTACTACTGGACAACCAACAGCCACCAGTGGATGACTACTACTGGACAACCAACAGCCACCAGTGGATGACTACTACTGGACAACCAACAGCCACCAGTGGATGACTACTGCTGGACAACCAACAGCCACCAGTGGATGACTACCGCTGGCCAGCCAACAGCCACCAGTGGATGACTACTGCTGGACAACCAACTGCCACCAGTGGATGACTACTACTGGACAACCAACAGCCACCAGTGGATGACTACTGCTGGACAACCAACAGCCACCAGTGGATGACTACTGCTGGACAGCCAACAGCCACCAGTGGATGACTACTGCTGGACAGCCAACAGCCACCAGTGGATGACTACTACTGGACAACCAACAGCCACCAGTGGATGACTACTACTGGACAACCAACAGCCACCAGTGGATGACTACTACTGGGCAACCAACAGCCACCAGTGGATGACTACTAGTGGGCAACCAACAGCCACCAGTGGATGACTACTGCTGGGCAACCAACAGCCACCAGTGGATGACTACTAGTGGACAACCAACAGCCACCAGTGGATGACTACTGCTGGCCAGCCAACAGCCACTAGTGGATGACTACTACTGGACAACCTACAGCCACCTCTGGATGACTAGCAGTGGAACTGGACTCGGGACATTGATTGCATCTACAATCGTAAATACAGATGCAAAGAAAAAAAGGAGAAATATTTTAAAATCTTTGCCATGGCTTCGTTGTCTTGAATCAAATCACCATTTTCTGTGATCAATAGCCCAGTTGATTGGGTAATGACTCTCTTATTTAACTCTAAAATTCTTTGGAGTTTCCTTTGCTATTTTAAGCAATGTACGCTTCATGCTGACGTTTCCTTTGATGTATATAAGTCTCTTAGTTTCCCTACGTAAATTTACGTGATAAACTTTGCAGTGTTAGTTACTTGTCTATTTGAATTTCTTATGTGATGTTTACTTCGACAACAAGCATTTCTTCATATCATGGCAGCACCACTTCGGCCTCGTTTTGGAACTAGACCGTCTTATTGGCACATATGTTCCCTCCGCTACTATAAAAGTATCATATTGTCTTGATCAACGACATGATCCGATGTGCTCGTCAGCAGCAAATAACAACCGCCGCTGTACACCTGACACTGGACAGCCAACCACTGTACACCTGACACTGGACTGCCAACCACTGTACACCTGACACTGGACAGCCAACCACTGTACACCTGACTGCCAACCACTGTACACCTGACACTGGACAGCCAACCACTGTACACCTGACACTGGACAGCCAACCACTGTACACCTGACACTGGACCGCCAACCGCTGTACACCTGACACTGGAGAGGCAACCACTGTACACCTGACACTGGACAGTCAACCACTGTACACCTGACACTGGACAGTCAACCACTGTACACCTGACACTGGACAGCCAACCACTGTACACCTGACACTGGACAGTCAACCACTGTACACCTGACACTGGACCGCCAACCACTGTACACCTGACACTGGACAGCCAACCACTGTACACCTGACACTGGACAACCAACCACTTTACACCTGACACTGGACAACCAACCACTTTACACCTGACACTGGACAGCCAACCACTGTACACCTGACACTGGACAACCAACCACTGTACACCTGACACTGGACAGCCAACCACTGTACACCTGACACGACAGCCAACCACTGTACACCTGACTGCCAACCACTGTACACCTGACACTGGACAACCAACCACTTTACACCTGACACTGGACAGCCAACCACTGTACACCTGACACTGGACAGCCAACCACTGTACACCTGACACTGGACAGCCAACCACTGTACACCTGACACTGGACAGCCAACCACTGTACACCTGACACTGGACAGCCAACCACTGTACACCTGACACTGGACAGCCAACCACTGTACACCTGACACTGGACAGCCAACCACTGTACACCTGACACTGGACAGCCTACCACTGTATGAATGTCATCACAGAATCCCTCTGCGACAGATCTTTCAGAAGGAGAACTTCCCACTGAATAATTTTCAGTTGGGAAGTTCCCCAAATGTCCCATTGAACTCCTTCCCACTGGGTAATTGTCGTGCACGAAAACTCTCTTCTCCACTATTACCATCTGCAAAATTTCCACTAGACATTCACCCACTGGAAAACTTCCCACTAGGTAATTGCCTATTAAACAACTCCCAACGGAGCAACTGCCTTTAGGGAAAACTCGGCATTGGCCGACTCTCTCTCTCTCTCGCAGAGGAATCCCGCTGTGTACTTGGGTCCGGGTGGATGGACTCCTCTGATCCACAGTCTGCACAGTAGTTTGCCTCGCACTCTGCACAGTAGTTTGCCTCGCACACTTCAGAGCCGAAGGTAAGGTCAAGCAAGTCGCTACTGGTGTTTACAATAATGGCCTCAGTGCGTCATGATTCTGAGAATGATTTATGTCTCTTATGAATTTTGGGTCTTCCCGAGATTCGACCTTACCGTAAATTGTCAGCGAGAAATGATTTGAATGATCCCTTGCCAGTTCTGTCGCATCTTGGCACTTACTGTTCTCTTAACCTTAAAACTGGTTTGTTTACCGACGTAGAACATGCAAATCATTCTTGTTGTCACCCGGGTATGGGTCTGTGTATGTGTGTGTGTGTGTGAGAGAGAGAGAGAGAGAGAGAGAGAGAGAGAGAGAGAGAGAGAGAGAGAGAGAGAGAGAGAGAGAGAGGATAGATCTTAGTACGCCACTTCTATAATGATGAGATATTCGTCCATTGTCTCTGTATCAAGAACAGAATTTTATGCACGTCCTTTTTTTTCCTATGTACACATCACATATTCATCAGGCAGCCAGAGATGTGTCTGGCTGTGAGTCGGGCCGGCAGTGACCACGCTGGAAAAGATGACGGGGAAAAGTTTCTCGCTCAGTCGTTTACCGTCCGAGGGCTGTGTGGAGGGAGGCGTGCACCGTCGGCCTTTGTGCGAAGGATAATTACGTCAGGCTGGACGTACTGTGTGTAGAACCGTCCAGGTCGCCGCAGCTTTGTTCATTACGCCGCAGGGCAGATGTTCACTGACGGAGGGTGTTGCGGTAGGGGTTGTAAGGTACTCTCAAGCCAGAGGTTGTGGGGTACTGCCTAACCAGAGGGTTGTGGATCACTGCGTAGGCAGAGGCTGCGGGATGAGGAGCTGGCTATCTGGGAGGGATGCTTGACCAGGCCAGCCAGAGTGGTCCTGATGGCGTTATTGTGCTTCGAAAAACCTCCAATATGACGTTCTACACTGGAGTGTCCACCTCACGTGTGTACGCTGGCAAGCTGGCCAATAGTGTGATATTCAGGCGAAAAGTGTCGGGCCGGAATAAATGTCCACTGGGAAATCAACAGAGGCTGACCCGTCCAGCAGATATGTTTCAGTGTTAGAATCGACTGACGTTGAATTGTTCGGTGGGGAATTATGAGGACGTGAAACGAGTAACCATCTGTTTCATCGTTATGGAGTTGACGTCTCAGGAGGCTGTTAGGGGTGGGGGGAAGCATATATATATATTTGGGCTGATATTGAGCACGAGTCTGCACACGTCTGGGAGCTGTGAGGTAGTGACGAATCGTAAGGTGATCAGCTCTGCTTGACCTGATGATAGTCATCGACGTATAAACTTATCATTCAAATCATCCCACACTTTTCGGTGTCGTTGTTGATGTAGGCAGTTGAAGAGAAAGTGAAACCATGATCATTTCTTCTGCTTATGTTCACTAAAACACAACCATGTCAGGAGCCATATAAAAGCTCCCCCTAGTATAGAGTATATCTGATAATAATAGTCTACATCTTCAAGAAACATCACACACACACACACACACACACACACACACACACACACACACACACACACACACACGAAGCTGTAAAAGGCGACCTAAATGTAGCCCAAAAAAGGAACCCAAGATTACCCACCTCGACACCGAAATAACACAATTCGCAGTGACCATTAGTTCTACACATTAATTCCCACAAAGTATGAAGGTAGCCTCTGACACGGAGTAAAGTATGGCGGTAATCTCACACATGAGACAATATGAAAGGACAATATGAATTTAGCCTCAAGCCTAGGGTAAAGTATGAAGGTAGCCTCAGACGTAGGGTAAAGTATGAACGTAGCCTCAAGCATAGGGTAAAGTATGAAGGTAGCTTCAGACATAGGGTTAAGTATGAAGGTAGCCTCAGACATAGGGTAAAGTATGAAGGTAGCCTCAGACTTAGGGTAAAGTATGAAGGTAGCCTCAAGCATAGGGTTAAGTATGAAGGTAGCCTCAGACATAAGGTAAAGTATGAAGGTAACCTCACACATGAGACAATATGAGGAAGATACCTGCGGCGTAAGGGACAATATGAAGGTTGTCTCAGACATTAAGAACAATGTTAAGGTCTGATTATGTGTCGTCCTTTTAAGGAAATGCAAAAGAAAGTTGCTCTTGATAATTCTTTTTTATTTCATTATTACTATTATTATTATGATTATTATTATTGTAATTATTATTGTTATCGTTGTTGTCATTATTATCATTATTAATGGTAATAGTAATAATATGTTAGTGATGATAATGTTATTATTATTATTATTATTATTATTATTATCATTATTATTATTATTATCATTATTATTATTATTATTGTTATTATTATTATCATCATTATTATTATTATTATTATTATTATTATTATTATTGTTATTAATGTATTATTATTATTATTATCATTATTATTATTATTATTATTATTATTATTATTATTATTATTATTATTTTGTACCTGTTCGACTTTCCTATCTTAGCGAGGTAGCATCAGGCACAAAAGAACAATAGCCTCACTCTCACACACCCAGTCTCTTGCTCTCATGTATGATATACCGAAACCTGAGTAATGACATGATGGCCGGAACCATCCTATATCCTTCGTGTCATGACCTGTGTTCTTACCTGGTCCCATTACAGCTAATCTGCCGGGCTAGAAAAATGTCTGTATATGATATACATGTGTACCCCTGCCCCCCTACCCCCCTTTTTTTTTCCTCCAATTGTTTGCTTCACTCAAGGGCGAAAGTCCGCACCAAACCCAGAACTAATTGAATTATAGAGGCTAATGAAAGGGAAAAAGAAGAGACGAGGCAAAGTCTTCACAAATTTTGGAGGGAGTGGGAAACCTTTTTTAAGAAAGTGCCAGGTTTTAGTTATTGGGAAAGACATGAGAGGGTAGAGAGTTCCAAAGCTTCGAGGTGTAGGGAAAGAAACAGTTATCAAAACGGCCCACCCTTGAGTTGCCAACAGCCACACAGTAATCATGTGACGCAGCAGCTTGCCGAGTATTGCCTGGTCTAGCTAGCGGTGGGGGCACACAAGCAGCCAGCTCTCAGGATAGCGAGAGAAAAATAAATTAACATTACTTTTTGAAAATGAAAATGAAAATAACTGCTATCTTAATTGATGTATGTCTGTTCGTTTATGTTTCAAGTGTTATGTGTTTTCGTTTTCATACGGTGTATGAAATTCACTTAATTAGATGTGCTTAACGGAGTTGCGAAATCCCTAAGTGAAACACACACGCACACACACACACACACACACACACACACACACACACACACACACACACACACACACACACACACACACACACACACACACACGCACGCACACGGAATAGGAGAGAATCAGGTGAGAGTAAAAGGACACGAAAGGTCTAATTAATGTCCTTTATCGTCCTGGACACATTACGTATTATTATAAGATCCCCAGTGTAGCAGTGGCAGGTGAGTTAGTGGCGGGCACATCACAGGCGCGGAGCTAATCTAATCATGAACTCGCTGCCGTGCATTAGCATTACATGTTGTTGTCGTGGCTTTAAGCACGCGTTTCAGAACAATGGATTAATTTTCATAGTCCCGCCCTAAAATAGAAATTCAGTAAAGGAGAAAACGGAAATATCGTCTAAACGTACATTTAGAAGATGGGAAGTTGAGATAACTGATGGAGGTGGTTCGGTAGATATTCTTTTTCTGTGTTTAGTGATTTATGAGATATTTCTAGATTTCTTTAAACATAGAGACTCTCTGGATGTCAGAGGTGGCTTGGACCAGCTCACACTTTTGTGTTCTTGTATCGCGTCATTTTTCTGTTATGATATCACACATACCTCGGAGTGTCCCTTACATCAATTTATTTACCAAAATTTATTACGAATTTTCACGTGTGAGTGACACACACACGTGAACTGAAGCCCAAACTAATAGACTGAAAATGATGTTTGTATATATGAGATCAAGACATAAGATGCGTCTTTCTCAGCGGAAGTTGCTACACAGTCATCTGCCAGTCTGGTAACGTTAACATGCCCTAACTACCTTGTGTCGAGGATCGTCCGTCATTGCTAATACGTGGACAGCCTGGCGTGCTACGCTGCCAGGCTGTCCTAAGCTTAACTGATACCGCTGGTGATGGAAGTAGGTTCATCATGTTATTCTGATCACAGTCAGTAACCGTGTACGTAGATTAGTTACAGATTTCATATAAGTCTTTGTTGAAAATTTCGGAATGAACCAGCAAATGCTAGAGATTCAGAAACTCATTAGAATATTGCAGTGGTCATTTTAGGGGGAAAAAGTATTTTTTACAAGAAGTGAAATGAAAAGAATTTACGTATCTTTACATTGTGTGTGTGTGTGTGTGTGTGTGTGTGTGTGTGTGTGTGTGTTTGTGTGTGTGATTACTCTGTATATTAAGGGATTTTTTTTTCTTTTTCGTAGATATCTTTCTCTCCTACAATACAACTTCTGAACTTTATGTATACTCTTTGTGTTAGTAATTTCATTATTCAGTTTACTCCGTTCCTCCACTACCCTTACACTTTAGAATTTCTCATTTGCATCTTTTCTAACGAGTCTCTTGCTTAATTTGATATCATGAACTCTAGTTGCTCTATTCTCCCATCTCTCGAACAGCTGTTCACTGTCAGGTTTACCAAATCGGTTTAAAAACTTAAAGGTTTTGGTCCGGTCACTGTTTTCACTTCTGTTGTAGGCAAACTTTAAGGCCTCTATATCACACCCTGTGGTCTATCTCTCCCGATTCTCGTGTTATTGTTGTTCTCATCTGGACTCCCTCTATGAGTTCTTTGTGTTTCGTGAAAGTGTGGTAATCAAACTTGAAAAGCGTACCCCTCTCTAGGCCCATTTTACGGTGTATAGAACTTGCTGAGAATTTTCATTGTCAGAATACTTCAACGCCAGTGAATAACATTCAGCAGCAGGACAGTTTGTCTTCTCTACTGTTCTCTCAGTGTGGGTGACTCTGGCGATAGCATAGGGACGATGGTTTCTCCCAAGTCTCTCTCACACACAGATCCCTGCGGCAAATATCCTACTAAATGATAATCATGCAGAGGTCTCCTTTCACCGTGCTTATTCACAAGTACATTGCTTTTACACGGGATGAATTCCATCAACTGTGTATCAGACAAACTTTGGTGCTTATCTAGGTTCTTTAGTAAGTTGATTCAATCCCCTCCTCACGCTTAACCATCCTGGTGACTTCGAACATATTCAGGTAAGAGTCCAGTCTTTCCGGTATGTAAGTAGATCAAGAAGAGAAATGGTCCCGGGACGTAGCCCTCAGGTACGCCACTGGTCACCTCAGCCCATTTCGAGAAGGCTCCGTTAACACACGCCCTTTGTTTCCTATCTCTAAGATAATCTATTCATAGAAGTCGTCTCCCCTTAACTTCTGCCTGAGGATTCAAAAACAACAGACAAAACAAAACGATAAAGACTCGGATAAGTAAATAAAAAACCTGAATAGAATGATAGAGATGGACGGTTTGAGAAGGTATGCTGGACGTTGTGTTTTAAGCTAGAATTCTATTCTGATGGTCAGTTACAGCCAGAAACCTGTTTAATTAAGTCTAGAATGGCCGGGGAGGAGGAAGGTATAATGCAAAGTGGAGCTAGTTAGCCTGGCGGGTGTTGGCAGGGGCTTTAGACAGTGTAGTGGCAGTGTGTTGGCAGTCATATGGCATGAAATATTCCTGTTGTTGGTAGTGGTGGTTATGGTGTTGTCTGTTGTTGCTAGTGGTGGTTGTGGTGGCAGGAGGGGGATGAAGTGTTGGTGATTGTCACAGTGGTTGAAGTGTTGGTGATTGTCACAGTGGTTGAAGTGCTGGTGATTGTCACAGTGGTTGAAGTGTTGGTGATTGTCACAGTGGTTGAAGTGTTGGTGATTGTCACAGTGGTTGAAGTGTTGGTGATTGTTACAGAGGTTGAAGTGTTGGTGATTGTTACAGTGGATGAAGTGTTGGTGATTGTTACAGTGGATGAAGTGTTGGTGATTGTTACAGTGGTTGAAGTGTTGGTGATTGTTACAGTGGATGAAGTGTTGGTGATTGTTACAGTGGTTGAAGTGTTGGTGATTGTCACAGTGGTTGAAGTGTTGGTGATTGTCACAGCGGTTGAAGTGTTGGTGATTGTCACAGTGGTTGAAGTGTTGGTGATTGTCACAGTGGTTGAAGTGTTGGTGATTGTCACAGTGGTTGAAGTGTTGGTGATTGTCACAGTGGTTAAAGTGTTGGTGATTGTCACAGTGGTTGAAGTGTTGGTGATTGTTACAGTGGTTGAAGTGTTGGTGATTGTTACAGTGGATGAAGTGTTGGTGATTGTCACAGTGGTTGAAGTGTTGGTGATTGTCACAGTGGTTGAAGTGTTGGTGATTGTCACAGTGGTTAAAGTGTTGGTGATTGTCACAGTGGTTGAAGTGTTGGTGATTGTCACAGTGGTTGAAGTGTTGGTGATTGTCACAGTGGTTGAAGTGTTGGTGATTGTTACAGTGGTTGAAGTGCTGGTGATTGTCACAGTGGTTGAAGTGTTGGTGATTGTTACAGTGGTTGAAGTGCTGGTGATTGTCACAGTGGTTGAAGTGCTGGTGATTGTCACAGTGGTTGAAGTGCTGGTGATTGTCACAGTGGTTGAAGTGTTGGTGATTGTCACAGTGGTTGAAGTGTTGGTGATTGTCACAGTGGTTGAAGTGTTGGTGATTGTCACAGTGGTTGAAGTGTTGGTGATTGTTACAGTGGTTGAAGTGTTGGTGATTGTCACAGTGGTTGAAGTGTTGGTGATTGTCACAGTGGTTGAAGTGTTGGTGATTGTCACAGTGGTTGAAGTGTTGGTGATTGTCACAGTGGTTGAAGTGTTGGTGATTCTCGTAGTGGTGGTAATGGGAGGAGGTGATTAGTGATGGTCGTGGTGGAGGGGGTGGCCATCGAAGTGGTGGTAGTGGTGGTGACAGTGGTGGTGGAGGTGATGGCAGTGGTGATGGTCGTGGTGGAGATGGTGGTGGAGGTGGTGGTGATGGTGATGGTGACTGTGGTGGTGGTGGTGGGGTTGATGATGGTGATGATGGTACGGGAGACACTGTGAGGTATAGTGGATGACCTCCTGTTGTTGTCGATACTGTTGTTAACGGTGGTGGTTGTGGCAGTGGGAGGTAGTGTTGTTGTTGGTGATGGTGGTTGTGGCAGTGGGAAGTAGAGTGTTGTTGGTGATGGTGGTAGTGGTGGTGATGGTGGGAGGAATAACACGAAGGGATAAGAGAAGCTGTTGTAAGTGTTGTTAATTTTGGTGGTGGTGGCCGTGGGAAATAAAGTGTTTATATTGTTGTTGTTGTTGTTGTTTGTGGTGTTATTATCGGTCGCTGGGAATACAACATTGTTGTTGCTGTTGTTAGTGTTGTTGTTGTCGATGTTTGTGTTTGTGGTCATTGTCCGTTGTGGTAACAGAAGAGGGTGTAGTTGTGCGTTGTCATAACAGAAGAGGGTGTAGTTGTCCGTTGTCATAACAGAAGAGGGTGTAGTTGTGCGTTGTCATAACAGAAGAGGGTGTAGTTGTGCGTTGTCATAACAGAAGAGGGTGTAGTTGTGCGTTGTCATAACAGAAGAGGGTGTAGTTGTCCGTTGTCATAACAGAAGAGGGTGTAGTTGTGCGTTGTCATAACAGAAGAGGGTGTAGTTGTCCGTTGTCATAACAGAAGAGGGTGTAGTTGTCCGTTGTCATAACAGAAGAGGGTGTAGTTGTGCGTTGTCATAACAGAAGAGGGTGTAGTTGTGCGTTGTCACTGCTTGATGCGGGTGATGAAGGCCGTGTGGGCAGTGTGGTTTGGTCTGTTCTTGCTGCTGGTGTCAGTGGAAACGGTGGTGGCAGTAGAGGTGGAAGACCGGGATGAACAACTTTTTGCTGTTGTTGGTAACGGTGCTGGTGGTGGCAGTAGTAGAAGTGGAAGGAGGTATGAATTGTTGTTGTTGATGTTGTTGTTATGGTAATAGTGGTGTTGGCAGTGTGACTGGTGATGGTAGGTGTTGGCAGCGATGGTTATATGAAATGCAGTGATGTCGCTATGAGAGGAGGTGACGGTGTTGTTGGCGATTTAGGGGTGTTGGTGATGAAGTGTTAGTGTTGGTGATGTAGTGTTGGTGTTGGTGATGTAGTGTTAGTGTTGGTGATGTAGTGTTGGTGATGTAGTCTTAGTGTTGGTAATGTAGTCTTAGTGTTGGTGATGTAGTGTTAGTGTTGGTGATGTAGCCTTAGTGTTGGTGATGTAGTGTTAGTGTTGGTGATGTAGTGTTAGTGTTGGTGATGTAGCCTTAGTGTTGGTGATGTAGTGTTGGTGTTGGTGATGTAGTGTTAGTGTTGGTGATGTAGTGTTGGTGATGTAGTCTTGGTGATGTAGTCTTAGTGTTGGTGATCTAGTGTTAGTGTTGGTGATGTAGTCTTGGTGTTGGTGATGTAGTGTTGGTGTTGGTGATGTAGTGTTGGTGTTGGTGATGTAGTGTTAGTGTTGGTAATGTAGTCTTGGTGTTGGTGATTTAGTGTTGGTGTTGGTGATGTAGTGTTGGTGTTGGTGATGTAGTGTTGGTGTTGGTGATGTAGTGTTAGTGTTGGTGATGTAGTGTTGGTGTTGGTGATGTAGTGTTGGTGTTGGTGATGCAGTGTTGGTGTTGGTGATGTAGTGTTGGTGTTGGTGATGTAGTGTTGGTGTTGGTGATGTAGTGTTGGTGTTGGTGATGTAGTGTTAGTGTTGGTGATGTAGTGTTGGTGTTGGTGATGTGGTGTTGGTGATGTAGTGTTGGTGTTGGTGATGTAGTGTTAGTGTTGGTGATGTAGTGTTGGTGTTGGTGATGTAGTGTTAGTGTTGGTGATGTAGTGTTGGTGTTGGTGATGTAGTGTTGGTGATGTAGTGTTGGTGTTGGTGATGTACTCTTAGTGTTGGTGATCTAGTGTTAGTGTTGGTAATGTAGTCTTGGTGTTGGTGATGTAGTGTTGGTGTTGGTGATGTAGTGTTGGTGATGTAGTGTTGGTGTTGGTGATGTAGTGTTAGTGTTGGTAATGTAGTCTTGGTGTTGGTGATGTAGTGTTGGTGTTGGTGATGTAGTGGTGGTGTTGGTGATGTAGTGTTAGTGTTGGTAATGTAGTCTTGGTGTTGGTGATGCAGTGTTGGTGTTGGTGATGTAGTGTTGGTGTTGGTGATGTAGTGTTGGTGTTGGTGATGTAGTGTTAGTGTTGGTGATGTAGTGTTGGTGTTGGTGATGTAGTGTTGGTGTTGGTGATGTAGTGTTGGTGTTGGTGATGTAGTGTTGGTGTTGGTGATGTAGTGTTAGTGTTGGTGATGTAGTGTTGGTGTTGGTGTTGGTGATGCAGTGTTGGTGTTGGTGATGTAGTGTTGGTGTTGGTGATGTAGTGTTAGTGTTGGTGATGTAGTGTTGGTGTTGGTGATGTAGTGTTGGTGTTGGTGATGTAGTGTTAGTGTTGGTGATGTAGTGTTGGTGTTGGTGATGCAGTGTTGGTGTTGGTGCTGTAGTGTTAGTGTTGGTGTTGGTGATGCAGTGTTGGTGTTGGTGATGTAGTGTTAGTGTTGGTGATGTAGTGTTGGCGGTGATGTTTACGGTAACGTGTGGTGGCTCGTGTGGTGATGGTCTTGTGAGAGTGGTGGTGACAGACAGAGCTGTTGTGGTACTGTTGGTGTTACTAATACCGTTGTTTCTGTTGTTAACGGTGTTGTGACGGTAGTTAGTAAGCTCGTTACCCCTCTGTGGTGTTTGTGACGGTAGTTAGTGAGCTCGTTACCATCGTCTGTGGTGATGTCAGTCGTTTTTGTAGTCTTGAGGGTAACGATGTTGGGGTGGTTAGGGTTAGCGTTGGCACGGTTGGTGACAGCGCTGTGATGGTGGCTGGTTCTGGCGGTACTAAGAAAAAAGGATTATCTTTGGCTGATGGAATTTTTCTTCTTCAGAGACACACGGATGATGATTCCACGGGCGGGGATGGTGGGCTATGAGGCTTTCCCTCCCGTTCACCTCTCGTGCATCGCCTGTTCTCCTGTTCACGCCTTCTGTTCCATACTGTTCTCCTGGTTAGGCTCAGGGGGGAAGAAGGGTTAGTTCGTGATGATTTCTTGGATCTGCAGGTGTTTGTTCTCGGCTCAGGTGGTCAGGTGGTACTGTTACCTGCACATCTGGACTCGTGTGTCGTCGTATTGTTAATTAACATTTACCTCTTCATTGTCTTGAGATTGCCGCCAGTTTTCATCCTCGATCATTCACGTCAGTCATGTTTCTGGTGGAGAGCATCCTGGCCTTACGTATCTGCAGTGCTTATTGTATACAAATACATTGGGAAACAAATACAAGGGAATTAAAACATTACCAGACCACTGGGTTACGTCGAGGCTGTGTGTGTGTGATGGCGGAATGTGTCAGGTATACGCTACCTGGGTCAAACGAATCCCAAGTACGAACACGCAGCTGCAGGTCTTGTGTATGATTCTAGATTGGTGTGTCTGATGTCTGGTTGTGCAGAGCTCATACCGCGATGATTCTCCCGCCGTCCCTCGCTACAACACCCGTCGTATAACCCAAGTATCAGGGACGCATTATGGTAGGTACTGTTATCTCGGGTTATGGTATCCCGAGAGTAGGTTAACACTGATACAAATTGTGTGACTTCGATTTGTTCTGAGGAAATGATCGTCTGGACTGTGACGTTCTCCTCTTCTCTTGTTCACAACTTATTATCAGAGAGAGAGAGAGAGAGAGAGAGAGAGAGAGAGACGAGGAGCAGAGAATACAGCCATTGTAAATATACGTACAGAGATTAGGGAAGGAGAAATGGAGAGAATAGATAGTGTGAGAGTAGGTAAATACAAGACAGAGGCATCAAGACGGTCATACACACTGACAGATAGATCGATGAATAGAGAGAGAGAGAGAGACAGACAGAGACAGAGAGACAGACAGACAGAGACAGAGAGACAGACAGACAGAGTGGAAAATACACTAATGGTATGTTTTTTCTACCATTTAACAGCGCATGACTAACATCAGAAGCATTCCACCTGTGACAGTTATGGTCCTAATTGCCATCAGATTGCTAATTGCCTTTTAAATCGTTGGCGGCTGATCGCTGTTTGTTGCTTTCGTGCGCGTACAAGAAATTCCATTTCGGGTCGTGTTGAACACGTTGCTTAAAGCACTTGGTGTCTCACGCCAGAAAAAATTGGTTACATGAAAAATTGAAATTTCGTGGGGAAGTTCAGGCTCTTGACCAACAAGTAGGCATCACCAGCACTTTGGGATATTAGGCAAATGTGCTTCATGATTATGTATATCCGGATGTTGATGACGATATTTTTCAAAACTTCCGCCAGCAGGACAATGCAGCAGCGAGCACTACAGTAGCTCAGTGTAATACACCTTAACCCCAGCGTGTCGACGTCCACGATGAGGTTACAACACCTCCCTGCTAGACAAAGGTGCACGTTCGTGGATGACTCAAACTAAGGCTATCTGATTTTCTATTTTCTACTTTAGACGTCGCCTTGATGGCATCAGTTCAGTTACCTGCTTTTAAGCCGGCCAATTCTCGTCAGCAGTTGAAGCACTGTTAATTTGTTACAACATTAATATGCTTCCGCCGGCTTAATAACACATTTACATACTGGTTTCATAACGAATGAGCCTTCCCGTCCACGCTGCGCTGTTATGTATGTATCAAATTTAACAGGATTTCGCAGGCACTAAAGGGTATTTGCATGTGTTGTTTCCGTAATGAAGGGCCATTTTGCTCCCGGTCGCTACCTCTATAGTCTTTGGCCATTACTGAGTCATCCTGTGAATAGCATTGTGTCTGACAAAGAGGGATGATCATGGCTGGTATGGCCTTTTTATTTATCTGGTTCGTTGTAGAGTGGGTGAGAGACTAGGGGGGGTTTGGTGAGTGCAGTACCCTCTGGGAGTTAGGTTCGTTACCACCCGTAAAGGTGATACAGTTACATGAAGCAGTGGTAGATTCAGCAGTCGTGATCCAGATAGAGAACAGTCTGTCATCAGCAGGCAAGCCATGGACCTGTCGTCCCAATGTGACATCGAATTCGAACGTTCTTATCTGTATCAGATTAGCTGGACTGGTTGTTCTGTACGCTCTCTTCTGTGTGTATTCAGGTCAAAGGTCCTCGCCATGAGTGATGGCTTCGGGAGACTCATCACCAATATATTCAGCATGTGCAGGAGAATTCAACTTCGTGATAAATTTCATTTAAGAATTGGTCACATTTTGTGCGTAGTTGGCGGAAAGAACGTCCCAGTATCTGCCATAGGTCGCATATTTCGGGTTCAAGAGTAGATTTATGCATTCACGGTTGCATCTCACTTCTGTTCGTGTGCCTATATAAAAACGGTGGTAACTTTTCTGCTGCTATACAACATTTGACTCGTGTACATCCTCCACCAACCACCCGAGTCTCGCCACATCTCTGCAGACTCCTTCATACGTAGACCCTCTCTCTTTCTCCATATCATCACAAATGCTCATATTATTTACTTCCGCTAATTCCGCTCAGGTTAGCTCTTTTAGTCTTTTTCCTCACATCTGCTATTTCTACCCGTCCATACTATCCCCACTTATCGCTTTCTTCTGCAACACCTATTAATATCTCCTTCAGATTTCTCCATTAGCTCACATCGTGCATTTACTAGATCCTTGTTACACAGTCGTACGTGCACTTCTCATGCACCACATATGATGGCGTGCATCTTTTCTTTCAGTCTAGTGCTTGATGTAGCAGCCATTCTGCTCCTCCAAAACTGTGCCTTGTACTTTTTCATTTCATTGCCATTATTTTTATAAGACCAACTTAATAACCTGGTCAACATTCTAACATCTTTTTTTTATTTCCTTTTTTTTGGATCTTCTTTAGTTCATGTATGCCTTATCATCAACAGTTATGCTTTACTCTTCTTTATTTAATGATCCTTTGATCATCATCATTCCACTTTACTGTGCCCTTTTTTTCCTCACGCCACACACTTCACCTTCTTAACGGATGAAAATGAAATCAAATTTCCGCAGCGCATCAGCTGCAGTTACGTGTTCTTTTAGAGAAAACGGACATTTTGATGTTAGGTACGTTTTTACAGCCATTTAATGTAAAATATAGATCATGCACATAACATAATCTAACAGGTTTCAGTAGTTCCTTATTTCTACTCCAACGCTTTATCTTCCGCACACTGCACCGTCTATGTCACTGCTTTCAT
This sequence comes from Panulirus ornatus, assembly GCF_036320965.1. Classification (NCBI taxonomy): domain Eukaryota; kingdom Metazoa; phylum Arthropoda; class Malacostraca; order Decapoda; family Palinuridae; genus Panulirus; species Panulirus ornatus. The sequence goes on along the minus strand of NC_092227.1, from coordinate 59,928,248 downwards.
GGCTATTTGTGAATTTGTTCATCTTCTGCCAGATCTCCATTAATATTTCTACCAAATGACGCTTCCGTGATGATACTTGAATCAGACTTTTCCGTTTTCTCTCTTGCAAATGATTGTTCGTCGCATTCGCCACAACAAACTTATCCTACCCATTCTTGTCTGAATCAGTTCAGGTCTTGGAATTATCGTTAATACCAGAAGGTGCTTAACATTTTCTTAAGTGGATGTAACTTGACGTTGAAGGCCTTAATGACCCTGGCGATTGATAAACCTAAAGGCCAAACCATCATCCAGCCTGCTGGACAGCCAAGTCTCACGTCCTGTATTAGTTTGTCATCTGTCGAAATGAATGTGTTCTTATCTGTTGTGTTCCCTGAAGGAGACGACCTTGAGGCTAAGAACAACAGGCCGCGAGTGATTCCCTGCTGAATGCTAATTGTACATCACCACGTCATGAAGAGCGGCATGTTGCTTGCTTTAATTGTTTTCGTTGATGACTCAAGACTCATAACAACTTCCACTCTTAACGCACAGCAACAAGAGTGTATATACTGTTGAGTAAGAGAGAGTGAGGTAACAGTGTCATATACTGACCGTCACCCACGGATTCCTCTGTATATATGATACATATAATAATATACATCTGACTTCCTCAGTTATAAGGTGACAACTCAGTAAGAGCCCAGGATACTACGACTAACAAATGGCCATTCGCCATTGATGCCTACAAGCGAGTTACGTCATGTTACATGTGTAGCTTATACGAAAAAAAAATGTGGCTTTTGTGATGTGTTTTGCGGTTCCAAGATGTATATACTCATATAAATCATATTGGTGTTTGGCAAAGTTATATCTCAGGATGAAAATGAAATAATATGTCAGCAGTTTGTGCAGTGTGTCAGGTTTTACCTTAAATTCCAAGCATAATACCGAGACCTTCCCTAGGACAGACGTGATATCACTTCCCTCTCTCGCTCTCTCTCTCCCCTGCGTCAGATATTTCATATCCGGACAGCTTACCATTGTCCACCCTCCACCACCTAACCCCCCTCCCTCCCTCCACCTTCGCCCTGGTCCCATGTATTTCTGTGTATGATGACGGAGGTCTTCCCCAGGTCTTTCCCATCATTTTCCCCATCTTTATCATTCCCGTATTCCTTCCTCTTTGAACTTGTCTGTGTCGTTATTCTTGTAAAGGACTTGTGTTTCATTATTATCCCTCTACACATCCCTTTTTCTTTTTGTATGCTTTTCATCACCTCATTAGCCTCCCTCTTTCTCCCCCAATGATTTTCTCCCCACCTCCATTTTTTCATATCGTCTTCCCAAAGCTGGCTGAAGGGGACGAGTCGACCAGAGACAAGGGCTCCTACCAGGCTCTCGTCTGGCGGATCTGAACAATAACAACGTCTCATCCCTGCTCCTGTGACATCAAATTTCCCTTCCCTCGTCCTTTGACTTTTGACCCTTAGATCTGTCGTTTCCGCCCTTGCTCCCCTTCCTACCACCCCCTGATTATGTTCTTTCCTCGCCCGTCCCCCAACAGGATGTTCTCCTTGCTCACCTTGAAATTGTTCTTGTAAACGTAGAGTATCTGGAGCTCGTTCAGAGGCATGAACACCTCGGGTGGGAGGCTGGTCAAGTTGTTTCCGTTCAGCTCCAGGACGCTCAAGCGAGGCACTGTGCAGAGGAGAGGAGAAGATAGCGGTCGGTCACCCACAACGCCACTTGCTTAATTATTCTTATCGTTAATCAAGACTGACGTCTGAATAAGTGATTAGATGTGTGCATAGAGCTGGTGAGCTGAAGGTGATGTTTAGCGACGTTGGTTGCTGGAAGACGTGAGGTGGGAGTCCTATTTGACTGGTTGCATAGGTTTAGGATAATGAGTCGCTGCAGCTGGTTTATGAATAGTTCACCTCGGGGTGGGGAGGATCTTGGGTGAGTGCTGAGCCAAGTGGCATAGTGGGCATTAAAATCTTCACAAAGACAAATGCAGGGTATGCTGGTCAGGCTTTTCAGTTGGAGGAGTATACCTGAGGAGCATGTGGAGGAGGGAGATAGCTAGGAATTGACTATGTTGCAGTTTGTTAGTTTTATTAAGTTTTATTTTTATGGATCATGAAGCAGGAGGGCTTTGAAGCTCCGTCCTTGGGAGGGATCAACATTGTCTTCTCTCGAGAACGCTTTGGTGTGGCTTACTCCACCAGGTTTGCGAGGTAAGATCCTATAAAAGCTTGCCAAGTACAGTACCTATAGAGACGAGGGCGGAAGAAGCTACAGAAAGAAAAATACGATTTAACATCTAGTTCAGATTTAGAGACGGAATGCTTCACAATGCCTTTGAAAAGTTAATTCCTCAGAATGACTAAAGGAAGGAAGTTTTCAGATGAATGCATCACATATGAATAGACTTGCGAGCATTACTTACAGACGTAACTTGTTATGCTGTCAGTCAAGTTGCTTACTTTCATGAAGGAAGTCGATCATCATCGTAGTCAATTACTCTCAGCTGAGGCTAATGATTGAAAAGTATTGGTTTCGCAGACATTGGCCTAGTGAGAGTTCCAGGCACACGCACAACCTTCCTCTGGAAACTCACCAGATACGAAGACATCAGGGTGGAGGCTGGATATCTGGTTGTTCCCCAGGTAGAGCACAGTGATGGGCAGCTCCGGCAGGCCCACCAGGTCGTCTATCGTCTCCAGTTCGTTCCCTCCCAGGGACAGGGTCTGTGAGGGGAATGTATGTACATCTTAGCTGCAGCGGTCAGGGCTCCACGCTGAGGGAGGACTAGGAGAAGACGAGGGGCAACACTCAGCTGTGGCTGGAAATGATATCTGGAACAAAGACGACCTGAACGGCAGGAGTAACGCGTGAGGGGATGACGAGAGGTTGAATAGGAAACACAGAGATGGTTGGTGTACAGTTACTGCCTCCTCAGACATAGATAGACGATTGAGTGAGAGATACACTTGGGTGTCCTAGACTGGAAGATAAGATACAGTCAGATATAACCAGCCGTCATCAGTAGACATCAGAGAGCAGATCCAAATTTTGAATGTGTTATACCTCAGTATACCAAGGGTCAGTAGAGGTGGTGAGGGCGAGTGTAACACCTTACTGATCAGGTGTGGGAGAGGAGGCAGGTTGGGGTGAGCGGCTGACCAGAGCTGGGATAGGTAGGTAATGGGGCGAAGTTAACACCTTGATCATCAGGGTCAGGGGGCTGGTTGGAGCGAGAGTTACACTTAGTGGACGAGAGTTGGCGGAGGTGGTGAGGGTGGGATGAACACCTCTTTTAGTTAGGAGAGGCAGTGCCTTGGTGGTAGAGGAGGGATTAACATCGCATTGATCATAGCTAGCAGGGGTTGGTGGAGGCAAGGGTCACACCTTTGTTTGTCACAGTTGGCGGAGAAGTTAGATGCGCGGGTGATACCTCGATGTTTGTGGTTGTTAAGGATGATAGAGGCAAGGGTGTTACCTCAGTGGTTACAGTTAGCAGGGGTGGTGGAGGCGAAGGGGGGGATGACATCTTGTTGATCATGGCAGGGCTGGTAGAGGCGACGTTAACACCTCGTTGATCAGGGTTTGGTGGCATACGGTTGGGGATGTCATCTCTTTGATCAATGTTGGGAGGCGTCGGAGACAACGTCTCGTAGAGGAGGACTTGGGGAGGATGGTGGGGGCGAGGGCGAAGACGTACTTGTTGATCAGGATGGGAGAAATGTTGCGTGCGAGGATGATACCTGGTCGACTAAGGAAGTGAGAAATCGTAGGGGAGGGAATGGCAGGTGGCTTATCACGGTGGAGAGGAGCGGTGGGGGCGGAGGCAACGCTTGGTCAGCCAGGGTTGGTGGCGGTGGTGGTGATGATACTGAGAGAGAGAGAGAGAGAGAGAGAGAGAGAGAGAGAGAGAGAGAGAGAGAGAGAGAGAGAGAGATGGCGAGGGTTGGAGTAGTGTGAGTGGGTGAAACATTTTTTTGTGATGGAGGGAAGCTTTTGGGTGGAAACAACGCCTGGTTTGTGCACGATGAGGGAAGTTGTTGGAAGGAGGGTCATGTTCGACTGGGTAGGGTGAGGAGAAGTGATGGAGGCGAAGATGACGTTTCATGGACAATTGGACAGTGTGAAGATGATTCTGTAGCTGAAGGTGCAGGAAGGAGGGAGAACGTAGATGTGAGACATGGAGATAGCGGGAGTGGGTGATGTGGGAGGTGGGGATCCCTTCCACTCTAGGACACTCATAGAGTTTCGTTTTCAGACATTTGGGGACTTCTATTTTACCGTTGTAATTTCACGGGTTATTTAGAGCTGCACGTTTGCTGAAAATTCATTAGACCCGTGGTGGTTTAATGTGCATACTCAAACAGACGCTACTAACCCTTCAATTAGTGGCACTGCGGGTCGAGTTCGGGGTAATGCATTTCAAAAACTGGTTTATTAATCGTCAGAGTATATGATTCTGATCGCTGACGGGGTGACTTGGCCAATTTGTGGCGCAACACATTACAGTTACTGTACTTTGTTGAATTACAAGAGAACGTTGTGTGGTACTTTCTTGTTAAAAGCTTTACGGGATTTACCACCTTTTTGTGTGGAGTTCCTGTATAAAATGACTGACCATAGATCAAAACCAATAGTGAAACATCTTTCATATATATATATATATATATATATATATATATATATATATATATATATATATATATATATATATATGTGTGTGTGTGTGTGTGTGTGTGTGTGAAATGACATCAATAACCTCTCATTTTAGAAAATTTCACATACTAGATATATGCCATTAGAAAAAAAATACTGGAAACTAATCTGAAAAAAAAGACGATAGATATTTATTTTTCTTGCTATCACTCTGATGCTGAACTCTCCTAATTCAAAAAATATGATTTTTTTTTTTGTAATCTAGATTAATCATATATACCTATTCTGTTATCAGCGCCATAAACTAACAGGAATTGTGTATTGAAAAGGTTGACCCCAGAGGCACTGGCATACGCGTCCCACACTCTGCACCCTGCTCTGTGTGGCACCAAGCATTACGTATTCATTACCACGTAACCACAATCTTGAAATAAAACTCGTCATAAAGGAAAATAAACCTTAGAATGTGTAGGATTTATATGGTTGTGAAGTTACTTTGGTAATGAAAATGTTAATGGTATAGAGGTTAGAGTTGCTGACCATGACGCATCCCCGGGTTGCTTAGGATCGAGCGCCTGGGCTCTAATCCTGGTTGCGGCAGTCGGTCCACAACTTAGCCAACTGTTCATCCTCCCCTGGGAGTTGGTCAGTGAAATGGGTACCTGTTTTAGTCAAAGGTATATATTTCTTTCTTGTATTTCCCTTGATAATGTGATTATTACATGAAAGTGCACTTGGGAACTATCGTGTTTCATTTCCCCGTGGCGACTAAGGTAACGTAACAAAATAAAATAACTTCTCAGGTTTCATTAAAAATTCCACTTTACAGGAGTTTGGTTAGTGATCATCTCGAGGCATAACTCTCACGTTTCTCTATGGCACAGTTGTCTGAGGACCTGTCAGTTCCTTGACGAATACACAGAATTAAGTCCAGACGAATCACTGCGGGGAAGACGCGGATGGTAACGTAATGCGGGAAATGTTCTCGAGGAAGGAGAATGGTTTCCTCACGTTTCGAAAGAATAAGGCGGAAGATAGGAGGAGTTTAAACAATGTTGTTGGACTAAACGCTGCTCGGGACCGTCGGAGGAGTGTCTGTGAAACATCCCTAAATAGTGTAGGACTGCGGGTCACTGCTCACCTTGATATTGGCTACTGGCTGGAAATATAATGTAGGATGACTGTGGGTCAATGGCACTTAGGTTCATGAATGTTGCATGGATGTAAGGGAGTAAATGTTGCATGGTTGTTGGCTTGTAAATGATAGAGGATGAATGTTACATGGATGTGGTGGGCTGGTCAGTGTTATCTACATGGAGGCTTGAGAATGTTACTTAGGTAAGAGTTAGTTACTGTCACCTGGCTGCTGACTGAGAGAAACTACGTGAGTAACAGTTGGTGAACTCTACCTGGTCAGTGACTCTGGATGAATGTCACCTGTGTGAAGGCTGGTGGTCGTTTCCTGGATATACACTGGTAATTCAACTTTGATATCGGGTGTGACATAACTGTAACATGGGCTGCTTAATCGTAACCAGATGTGGACTGATGACTGGCACTTAGATGATTTGATGGTGATTGTTGACCCGTGGAATGATGTATGGGTACCTCGAGCTGAGCTGGTGGATATAGTTTGGTGCGTACAACTTGGTTTGGGGTCTTGCAAATGCCATCATCACTCTGTAGGTTGGTCATTTGCTTCCCAGATATTAGCAAGTGACAGCGAATTGGTTATGAGCGGATAGATACCACTTTGGTATAGGTTGGTGAATGCTACCTCGATGTGAGCTAGGAAATACTACTGGGTTATGAACTGGTTAATGTTGGTTGCAGCCTAGGATTTCACTGGGGACAAGGATTCTGAAGGTGTCCTCAACATGTGCAATACATTTAGTATATGTAGTGTAAACCCTTCTTCCAGGTACAGTACCTTTCCTCAAGTTCTTGTAACCTCACCATTTGCCTTTGAACACATTCTCTAAATTCCTATACGTTTCGTAAGACTCACTACCTCCCCTGGGTCCAGGGCTTTTCACAATAGACCCGGAAGCTTCACCTTTGTTCCCAGTTTTACCCTGTTTTCCGAACCTGCAGCCTGGAATAAAACCTTTTCATCTTTTAACACAACTCGCAACACCCCTTCATCCTTTGCCTTTCTTGTAGGTCCAACATTTAACCCAAGTTTCAACACTTACATGTTCAACAACTTCAACAACGTCCAAAAACTTTCCGAAAATTTAGCACCATCACCAAAACCCAACATCATGCCCATGATCCATCACCATACCACGGGTCCGACACCTTAACTAAGGTCTAAAACCTTCTACAAGATCCAACACCTTTCCCAAGGTTCAAAACCATCCATACATTGTAGAACCTTCCATAAGGTCCAATATTTTCCCCAAGATTCAAGACTCTGTCTTCAGCCTAGAACTTTCCGGAGGGTCCACTACTTTCCCCAAAGTTCGAAACCATTCCTACGGCGTAGAATCAAGGTCCAACACTTTTTCAAGTTTTAAAACCACCCCTGAGGTATAGAACCTTTCCATAAGTCCTTCCATGGCTCCGACCCCCGCACTAATCTCCAAACCATCGCAAATGTTCAGCGACTCTCCTAAGGTGCAACACCACCTTCCTCCCTTAAGGTCAAGCGTCTTTTCTAAGATTTAGTACCTTAGTCGAGGTTCAACACCCTTCTTATGGGCCAAGGTTGACGTTGGCAGAGGTTCAAATCCCTCTTAGATGGCCGACACTGTCCCAGTAATCTAAAGAACACCAAATTGCAGATGGTAAGGCGGTGATTTTGGGTTCTCCGAGCTTGAACATAAAAGAGGATGAAACGCATGCACGGCATAGAGTAAGTTGGAGCGACGTGGTATACAGGGGGTGACGTGCTTTCAGTGGACTGAACTAGGGCATACGAAGCAGCCGGGGAACGACGGAAAAGTATGGAAGGCTAAGTTGTGGATAGAGGGCTATGGTATCGTTGCTGTACACGTGACAGTTAGAGAGTGGATGTGTGAAATTGAAGCTTTTTCATCTCTGTTTCGCCTGTATGTTGCGTTAGAAGGAAACAACGAAGAAGTACGAAGAAGGAATATGTGTGTGTGTGTGTGTGTGTGTGTGTGTGTGTGTGTGTGTGTGTGTGTGTATTCAGGTACTTGTGGCTTCTAACGGTTCGACAGTCGAAAAAAAAAAAAAAGGGAAACATACTGAAGTTCATCGCCAGCGTAAGAAGATTCATGATACAAGAAAAGAGAATATACCTAAAAAAGAAAACAGACGAGCTGTTGCAATAAATGTGGTAGTACTAGAAGGTTAAGAGGTGGGGGATGATGTGAGATAGTAAGGTATATATATATATATATATATATATATATATATATATATATATATATATATATATATATATATATATATATATATATGATGAGAAGAATAAACTGTGGTCGTTGATGAATATCAGCTCAGCTTCACTTACTCCTGCAGAGGCCGTACCTGTGAATCATGGTAGATTAACGTTAGTAATCAGTATAGAGAACATGTGAGGATAGAAAAAAAGATATAATGCCAGGGGACATGGGAGGGAAACTTGACGCTTTTGGGAATAAGTAAAGATTCTGCCACCAAGGTGAAGCCCGTAGCAAGCCTCTAGAAATGGGAAAACAAGTGAAGGTAGGGTCGACAGAGGCCTGAGGATTATACTGTTGTAATTCTCATCTGATATGCACTGGGGCGTAGAAAAGTCGGCAGCTGTACCCCGAAATTATGGGATTAGGTTTTAGGGCTTGTTGTATGCGGGTAAAGGAACTGAAAATGAATACGGGCCATCCAAGAAGTATTTTGTGCATGTCGCCAGTCATGAGAGATAAGATTGTGAGAGTGATGAATAAGATGGCATGAGTATGAATGTTCAGAGATGGAAAGATTAGGTTGGGTCTAGAGGAGAAAGTAGGAAAGATTAGGATGGGTCTAGAGGAGAAAGCAGATATCAAAAACGTTTCTCGATGTTGCCAGAAAAGAGAAATATGCGAAGTGGTTGACATTTACCGTATCAAGCCTTTATCTTTTTGTTTGACTTGGTTTAGGATGGGGTTAGATAGTTGGGTTGGGGTTTGGTTAGGATAGGATTGATTAGGCTAGCAGAGAGAGAGAGAGAGAGAGATCAGTAGCGTCGTGTTCAGCGTAGGCTACGTCGATCTATATCAATATTGGAATATACGTCTTGGAATTTTGGTATTATATTTCCCACGTGGTAACGTTATCCTCTTGTGACTGTGGAAACGAGAAAGTACTTGATATGTGAAAGTAATTAGCAGAAGGTGGAAACGGGTTGAGGATTTTTTTTTTCTTTTAATATATACATTGACCGACTTGGCACAGACAGAACATGCCCCAAGCAAGGCCATATCTGGTGAAAGGAAAAGTAAAAGGGGGAAAAAAAAAATGGGAGTAAGAGATGGATCAAGGCTCTGCACGTGTTTGTAGACCTGGATTTTAAGAGTAGAAAGGATTATGTAAAGAGAACACATAAGAAGCAGGAGAATTCGACAAGACTCGGGAGAATTTCAACAGCTGAGGTGTTCAAAGGAGGAAGAAGCCGTCGTCATCACAGCTCTTCCTTGGGGTCATGACTTCACAAAAGTGGACAGAAATGCAGCGGAGTGTCAGAGAATTTAGCTTGTGCCGGAGATAACCCTGAGGTGAAGGATGTACAGATGAACGTCCAGGGGTGAGTGAAAGGGGACTAACGGGGGACGTGACGGTTTAGGGAAAATGCCATTCACAAAGCATACTGCTGTCCTAAGGCCATTTCGCCTCCACCAAGTGATAATGATCAGACATCCCACCCAGCTGCCCCTCTCAGTACGTTCACATCCAAGAGTCTCTCCTTCGTGAGTCTGTCAGTCAGCACATGGAGCAGCAATGTCCCCTTACCATCTTTCCTACTTACCTATGCATACTCATGTATGTCCCCCTTCTTGAAGATCAGGTATTCCCAATCACCAATCCTTTTTCAGCAATTCACAAGGTGTTCACCGTTGTTGTTCACAACACCGGATACCTCATTTCCCCCAGTTATACCTCAACTGTCACATTACCCACTCTCGCATGTGTATCACATGTCACTCATGTTCGATCCTTAGCTTCGAAGCTGCTGACGCACTCACTCAGCTCCTCCCAAAACACTCGCCTCTCTTCTTTATTCCTCTCATCTCCAGGTGCATATGCGCTAATGATCACCCGCCTCTCGTAATCTACTTTTATTTTAACACACACACACACACACACACACACACACACACACACACACACACACACACACACACAGACTCGCTCGGGCGCGAACGTACGATCTCATTAGCCTACGTCATAGGTTGAGACGAAGAAAATGAAGGGAAAGGTTAATCGGATTTCACGGTGAACTGTTGCTGGCAGTATAGCAGGAGGTTGATTAAAGTGACAGATGGCTCTCTCTCTCTCTCTCTCTCTCTCTCTCTCTCTCTCTCTCTCTCTCTCTCTCTCTCTCTCTCTCTCTCTCTCTCTCTCTGCGTATATATGTATACGTATGATTTTTTCTGTCTATCTATCTATCTACCCACCTCGAGCCTGGGGAACAGAGGAAGGTCCTTGAAGGGGAAGGTCTTGAGGGAGTTGGTGGTGAGCCCCAGGCGTACCAGCCTCTCCCTGCAGCCATCGAAGGCCCCGTCTGCCACAGATACCAGGCTGCTGGACACCAGCTCCAGCACCTCGAAGGTCTTCCCGTCTGAAGGGAGAACGATGTAAACCATAAGGTCTGAATCCTGTGGGCAGGACTAGGGAGACAAGGGTCCAGGTATGGCGGGAGAGATAGAGGAACCTGGTAATCTTTTTTGGGTAGTGTCATAATAGCCAGGAAAGCTGGTCAGAAGTATGTACAAAGCTTCGCGCCTCTTCTGATCGTAACCCACAGCCTATAGTGAGACACTGGCGGGACCAGTCTAGCAGTGGATTGAGGATTGAAGAATTTTCCTTTTTTAACTTTCGAAGATAAAAACTTAGGGTCAAAAATCTCATTAAAAAGCCTTTTGAAAAATAATTTCTGACACTACAGTTCTTTTTATCTTTCCTTTAGTAAAGCAGTTTAATTAGTGAGTAAGGAAGTCTTTTGAATTCCCGGTTTGTCATTTAAAGCTTTCAAATTCAAAAGTAATGTTAGAAAAAAAAAATCCCTGACACTTGATCCGATCTTTGTTTTGTCCATCAGATATGTAAAATGAAGTTTTATATTTCGTTCGAAGATATACTCTATAATGACGCACCATCGTATGAACTATTGAAAGAAAGGAAAAGAAAAAGAACTGTAATTAGAGGAAAGGAGATCAGTTGTACCAGAACATTGCCTGCCAGACCTTAGCTCGTCTCTCCCCGGAGCTTCTGTCACAGCCACATCCCCACGAACACGTTTCGATATTTTCAGATGTGAAAGAAAAATCTTTTTTCTTTTTTTTAGATGTTTATAACGTTTTTATTACAGCTTAACCTTCAAAAAAAATAAGAAAATAGCGAAAAAGATAAGGTTTTCGAACGGCTGTTAGAAAGAGTTTCAATTCTTCTCTCAAAGCAACAGTTATTGTCACACTGTGAATAATATGCAGGTCTCCGTCACCTTACTACCCACTCCTCGCGACCACCCGCAGCTCAACCTCGTCACACTTGCCTGACTCGTGCAAAAATTCCTCTTTCCCAGGACAAAAAAAAAGAAATAAAGGATCTTTTTCCAGCACTCCTGAAAATGGGGTTCAGCATGTTATGGTGTGGGAGGGGACACGCGATGATGATGATGATGATGATGATGATGATGATGATGGGGTCATTTTGCAGCACATGAACTTCCTCATGCCAGACTGCAATTAGCTGAGTGGATTTGCTGTACCTCTCGGTGAGGTGGGAAGGGACTATATGTACATAAGACTGTACAGCCTTGGGCTGCAGGAGAAGATGGATAGTCTGAATTAAGAGAGGCAATTAGGCTAACAGTAACTAAGATGCTTTTCATCGATTACGTTTCTAGAGACATGAAGAGGGTGACCATATGGAAGGCACCAGGGACACAGATGATCACCATAAGAGTATTGATATGAAGATCTTAGAAAAATTGTTATATAATACAGTTATTGATGATCTTGTAAGTTAATACTTATGATGGAATCTACACGTATGATTGTAAAATGTTGGAAATGTATCAATCTAGGGAGAAGGATTTGGGAGGAGGACAAGGGTTTCTACAACCTGCTTCTGTATGGATTACACGGTAGATTATTTGGAGAAGACATTAGGGTAGAACAGAGATGTGCTACATCTTCGTGGGTTAAGATATAAAAGTCTCTTGTACGAGTGAAACACGACTTTGAAATGGAAAACCAAAAACAAATAAAGAAACAGAATGTGAAGTATAGGTACTCTCATCATGAGAACGGATAAAAGTAATGAGTAAGGGTGAGAGATGAGGCTGTCAGAGTGTTGTATGAGACAGAAGATGAGTGGCTGTAAACCTGAAGAGTGGGGAGCTGAGATGGATTAGGTGTGTTGCAAGCGGTGGTGAGGGGAACGATGATTTAAGGTGGTGTACAGGGGCGAAGTGAAAGAAAGGAGACAAAGGAGAGATCGAGGGTGAGGTGGAGGAGGAAATTGAGAATCATGTAGCTGAAGAGAATGTCAAGTGTGGAAGGGTGCCTACAGCCTTAAGGGTAGGTTTCCTTGGAGAACACGATGATTGCGCCACCCTAATGGTCGTGGAGGAAAACGTATGGGCACAGGAAAATCATATGTATTGTTGTGGCATCACTTCTGAATATTGTGGAAATGCTTTTGTTTGGATTATATATAAACTGAGTGTTGCAAATCCATAACGTATCATAAGGTTTAGAGCAACTTATATATATATATATATATATATATATATATATATATATATATATATATATATATATATATATATGTATATATATAGTATAATGATAATTGTTCCATGATATCGAAGAATGACGTGTACGTAGAACATTACCGATCACCGATCCTTTTCTGGACAAGAATGATGAAAGTATGAGGATAGGCAGAGCTTGCATGTTTTGATTTCCCTTTTCCCTTCGGGTGTTGAGGTTTTAGTTTAATCATTGCCGTTATGAAGACTATACACCTTCCCGTAGCCTCAAATGGCCAGTTACTCCTCGACTTGGTACTAGCCAGTTCTTGGCGTCACATACGACACACACACACACGTTTACTCCTCACACCACAAACACCAGCATACAGTCTGGTCCATTTTATATGGATGATGTTTATTATTGCACACCCTTATGACGTGTGTTCATCATGTATATGGCCCGTTGAGGAGGGTCTTTGTACAAAGGAGAGGGAGAGGTTTGGGGTCGTGGAAGAAGAATGAAAGAAGGGAAATGTAATTACTACCTTTAAGATTATATTTACGTTTGATCTTGCAGGTGAAGGTAATGACCTCTGATAATCCATTTGAGTTTGATGGTGTAAGTGTTACTCTGGTCGAGCAAGTGAAAGTGATGGAACAATTAGATGATGGAAAAGTATTTAAGGATGAGACAAGTGAGGGAAATCTGAAAATATTCGTTTTTAGTGATAGATTGGTAACTGAATGGGACCCCATATTATGCAAATAGGAAATTATAAATGGATAATAAGACACACACACACACACACACACACACACAAACACACACACACACACACACACACACACCACAAGCACTCCATGGTGTAGTGGTCTGAGGAACTGACCGTTAGACAACGGATGAGACCTGAGATCAGGCTTGCGTGGGTTCGAATCCTGGGTGCGGCAGTCACCCCATAGCCAATCCCAACTATTAGTCCTCCCCTCGGGGCTGGGATGTGTGTGTGTGTGTGTGTGTGTGTGTGTGTGTGTGTGTGTGTACGTCGGAGTAAAGGCACGGCATGTATATAAGGGTGAAAGACGGGGCAATATGTGGGGATCATTTCACTTATGTGGGGAGGGTTCGGTGTTGCAGGCGACATTAAAGGATGCTGATCCACGCGTCGTCGACCAGGCTCAACATCACACTGAGCCACTGTGGCTAACACATGCGACCAGACACTGATGACTGAAGTTCCGCCACGTATGTGGACGGCTTCCGAAAGTTACAGGCACCGCTTTACCGTACATGAAGCGATGCCATGTATGGATGTTTCTCTTCGTACCATCCGTGGTGAGGGGCCCTGTCGTGCTCCCAGCCAGTGGTGTTGCTGTGGTTCTCCCTCGTATAAGTGGTTAGCGATGCTCTGCCGCAGGGGACGTCTGGTGTGTTCAGTGTCGGGAACGTTTTGGTGTGCGCGGCTTCCAGTCACACAGCGGTAAACTACGTTTGTTATAATTGAATGCGCCCAGGGTTTACTCGTGGTGTTGTTACACCAAGATAAGGTTTCCTGATTTTGGGCTTTTGTAAACACACAAACAATTAAGCTTGTGGTCTTTTCCCTATGGCTGCGGGGTACAGCCACAATTTCTGTAATAGCTTTCTCATCCTGCTTGTATATGCCGGAGTGAATGTGTTCCGACAGTGAGCGTGTAGTTTGCTACCAGAGTCCAGACCACGTCCGTTGTCATCCTGTAGACGTACAAGAGGAGGGAACTCCGCCGTGAGTTAGAGGCCTGACACCCGTCCCATCTACTCTCTTAGTTTGCCATTGATGATCTTATCGTCTGTGACTGGGAGCTGTGCATACCGAACATGTTTGCTGCTGTATGTATTGTGGACAGTCAAGATGTAGGTATCTCGGAGCAACGCCTCATGAAGCATCTGGACGAGGAAGTACTTGAAGCTGCACCAGCGACGGGAGCACTGCACCTCCCTCACTGCAGATCGTATTGAAAAGAAATGCCTCAACGTACCACCGCGTCAAGCAACACGGACAGGCGGCGCCTACGTGTCCCAGAAGGTGTCCACGTTGCGTGATAGATGTGTGAGCATCGACGTGCCGTGGACCATGGTAGCCACCGTCTCCCTTTCTGCTGTTGATCAGCCTCTCCGGCAGTGTGTTGACCCGTTCCACTGTAGCGTCAAGGTACACACTACTGGAATGCTGCCCCAGGGAGATCAGAGTGAATTAGTCTGGTAAGGTTACGTGTACCTGAACCCTGACATGTCACCCCAAAATTTTCTCGTATTCCCCCCCCCCCCACACACACACACACACACACACACACACACACACACACACACACATACACACACACACACACACACACACACACACACACCACACACACCACACACACACACCTCTGCATGATGGAGATTGAAGTGAATGACTACACCTGCGTGTACTTTAATCGGACGAATGGTAATGCATGGGCATAAACGTGTGTAATACTCAATGTCTATGGAACTAAACAGCTTTACATAAGAATGCCGCGGACTATAATGAAATGTATACGCCTGAGATCAGGTGACCTCCTTACACTGTTATATATAAAGGCGGTGGATGAAGGGAACACGTGTGGATGTCTACATGTGTATATATGTCTGTGTGTGTATGTGTATGTGTACGGTGAAATGTATAGGTACGTATATGTACGTATATACATTTGTATGTGGGTGGGTTAGGCAATTTTTTTTCGTCTGTTTCCTTGCGCTACCTCGCTAACGCGGGAGACAGCGACTAAGTATAATAAAAGAAAATAAGATATATATATATATATATATATATATATATATATATATATATATATATATATATATATATATATATATTGGCATATGAATCAGAATAAGCATCAGTAAATCAGGGGAGGGAAGGAGCGTAAACACCTTAAAGAAACGGTTCTTAGCTGCGTTTCCTCAGCTTCTCTTTTTTCAGTCTCCGTGAATGGACGCGTCCAGTCGCGAGGCAGAGTAGCCCCAGACCTCCGCCGTACACCTTCACGGACGCACCCACTCCAATAAGGTGTGTGTGTGTGTGTGTGTGTGTGGTGAAGGCTTTTGTCCGTGAAAAGAACGCTCTGGGTGGGGCTCGGACTTCGGGACCAGCGCAGACGCTCCCATTGTGTACGATTTCCACGGCTATCCGTCTGATTTACTCGCAGCAGTATCTCGTAATCCGGTCCTATTGTTCGGTCGTAGAGAGGAGGAGGAGGAGAAGGAGGAGGAGGAGGAGGAAGGGATGGTTTCCGAAGCCCCCGTCCATGCCGTAGTTATCTAGACAACATCAACAGCTGACAGTATGCCTTGTATTCTTGTTGTTAAAAAAAAAAAAGATAGGCTTGGTTAACATTGATTGTGAGTTATGGCTGCTGCATCGTAACGCCTGGTTGAGGGAGAGAGAGAGAGAGAGAGAGAGAGAGAGAGAGAGAGAGAGAGAGAGAGAGAGAGAGAGAGACCCCTTGCTTGGCTATCCTTCCTTCCTTACTGCTTTTAAGAGGGACAATCTTTTTCATTGGTGTTAAGGCCAGATTACCTCGCTTGGACGCAGGGGTTTCTGTGGTCTGTGTAACTATGTACTCTCTCTCTCTCTCTCTCTCTCTCTCTCTCTCTCTCTCTCTCTCTCTCTCTCTCTCTCTCTCTCGAACATGGAAAGTGAGAGAAGCAACGTCTATGGATGAAGACCAAGCCCGCCATTTTCTTTTAAGTCCCACCAGTACTCAGGGTATATGCAGGACTTTGTCGTCCCTCTCCAACGCCTGTCCGTCTGTCTGTGTATCTGTCACTCGCCACACACATCCTTTTTTTTTGTGCCATAAATGAAGAACAATTCATGACAGAAACTTCATCCTTGCTCCATAACTACTTAATGTCATGGTGATGAACTGGTTAGAGTTTGAGGCTGGACTTGCATGGAATTAGATACCGTTTAGTGTATATATATATATGCAGTTGCTATTACTCAGGAGTCCTGGCATTTTTTTCATAAATTAATTTCCTCCCATAGACAATGCTTATGGCACTGCTGAGTGTGTATTATGGGTTATGCTTCCGAAGATAGAGGCATAAATCCCTTCTTCCTCACAGACGATCTCTTTATTCATTTATTGTTCAGTCTCTGTTATTTAAAGAACAAAGGATCAGACATTACTTCATATCTTCCCTTGATTCTTTCTTCTAAGCATCACTTGATAAGGTTTTCAGATGCGTAATTCGTGAGATGAAGCGTTGTTTTAGCCTGCGTATGTGTGGTAATCTCTCTTCATCTCTCATACATAGATCTCTCGGGGTCTTTGGCCATGATAGTATCTCTAACCGTTTCAGCCAGTCCTCCTCCGCTTTCCATGCTGGCCATCCTTAAAGTGATTCTCCAACTGACAAATTCACTTGACATTCTTTTCGTTGACGTCATAAGTCAACCCATCAACACTGTAAACATGAATGGTAATACCGCACTATCTTGTATGTATTGTGAATGTCACAGTACCATAATAACTAAGCCTATTTGTCAAGAGTTCGAAGCCGTATTCACATGCCAAAGATAATTCGAAACACGCTCACATTGTACGAGCAGTTGATTCATCTTCGTCTAGGGTAGAACTACCACATCTGGGGATTCTCTATAGGTAATTACCTTGTCAAAAGAACTAAGTTTAAAGCGCTCCGTCTCATCATTTATCCCACTCTGTCCTCAAAAGTTTGACCCATTTTTTTTTTCCCCTGCGATGCTGTTTTGCTCACCTTCAACACATGTTACTTCAGGTTCTGCCTTCCCCAGGGCTGGCTGCTTGCATGGTTTCGTCGTTTGGTTAACCATACAGTACAGGGAAGCCACGTTAACCATACTGTACAGGGAAGCCACGTTAACCATACAGTACAGGGAAGCCACGTTAACCATACAGTACAGGGAAGCCACGTTAACCATACAGTACAGAGAAGCCACGTTAACCATACAGTACAGGGAAGCCACGTTAACCATACAGTACAGGGAAGCCACGTTAACCATACAGTACAGGGAAGCCACGTTAACCATGCAGTACAGGGAAGTCACGTTAACCATACAATACAGGGAAGTCACGTTAACCATACAGTACATGGAAGCCACGTTAACCATACAGTACAGGGAAGCCACGTTAAACATACAGTACAGGGAAGCCACGTTAACCATACAGTACAGGGAAGCCACGTTAACCATACAGTACAGGGAAGCCACGTTAACCATACAGTACAGGGAAGCCACTGTTGTCTTATCATTACCAAGGGGCTGTTGGTAAGTCCAGGATAGGCTATTGTGGTTATCGTGTGTCCGTTGGTAACTCAAGGATTGGTGTTGTGGTGTTGTGGTCTTGTCGTAAATCGCCAAACTGTACACCTCTCTCATTTTCATAGTTTTCCAATATCCACAACCTGCTCCTGTTTCAGAAGGCAAGCTTTCCACATCCTAAAACGTTCTTCAGGTATAACATTATTGTTTTGTTTTTGTTTCTTGTGCATTTGTCTTTTTCTTTTTGTTTTATTCATGATTTTGCCTTGACGAAGAATATATGAATGTTTGTTATTACATTCCTTGGTACATGTAGCCCTCCAAACTCACTTTATATATATATATATATATATATATATATATATATATATATATATATATATATATATATATATGTTTAATTTTTTTTTTAATTTTCCAAAAGAAGGAACAGAGGGGGCCAGGTGAGGATATTCCAAAAAAGGCCCAGTCCTCTGTTCCTAACGCTACCTCGCTAACGCGGGAAATGGCGAATAGTTTAAAAGAAAAAGAAAAGAAAGATATATATATATATATATATATATATATATATATATATATATATATATATATATATATATGTGTGTGTGTGTGTGTGTGTGTGTGTGTGTGAGTGTTGGAAAGGATCTCAATTTTGCGCTTAATCAAGATGTTCATATCTTGTTTCATTTTCCCAGTGGACTCATAGGTGCTGGAACAAAGAAATGCTTATTTCATAAAAAGACGTCGTCTGTGTCTTTGCATTTATGGATGTGGTTGAGGATGTCTGTGGAAGATGTGAACAACTCGATTTTGAGAACTGCTAGACAGATATCTCCATCGTCTGTATGGTTGTTGACCAGTGTTTCCCAAAGTTGTGGTGAGGCTTCTGTCGTGTGAAGCAGTGACGCCATTGTCATGGATCAGTTCTCAGATTAACCAAACCTTAGTTGTGACTTGATTGATATTCGCGTCTCGTTCAGCCACCCACACAACTGATGAAATTTCGGTGCAACGTCTTCTTAAATACGTCTTTCATGGAAGTGTCCATCAAGTCTTGTCTTGTGGCCTAGTTTGCAGCAGCAGACGGTTCTAGCAGTGTTTGTAAAAGCCATTAGCTTTACAGTACTCGCATACCCGCGAGAGAACTGAGCTTACATCTTTATGGAAAGCAGGTAGCACATTCCACCATTTCTACTGGTGGGCTTTGAGCTCGGGCATTTGCATGGTGAAGTTTTCTTGAAGCCTGGTTGGAAGTTGGTTCTTGTGCAGGTTGGCCTCATCAGCTAGCCTGAATATGGCCGGGGGTTCATTATTGCCCGTTTCTGTCTCTGTGATGCAGGTGTGAAACTCTGGGAATGCCAGGCAAGCTTTGATCGCTCTGCTTATGTTGAGGGATTTTCAAATGGACCCTCAGTTATGCAGTCACACCAAGCAAGCAGGATGAATACATCAGCTTAAGCATTCCGGCATTGTGACTGCGAGCACATACATTCAGTCGACGAATGAGCAGTGTAACCCTGACATGTCTCAACTCTGAGGTTTGGGAACGTTCTCACATAGTAAACATTTTGATTATTCTTTGACTAATTTTCGCTCGTTTTACCACAGCTTTCCCCAAAAGACCTTTCAGAATTGGGCATTCCTTTATAGTTCTTTCTAGCTTAAATTTGTTAAACGTCAGTCAACAAATTTTCTGGTCATTAGCTTTGTTCGTGATTAAAGTTTAGGTCACTTGCTGGATCCACCATGGTTGGTAGAGCGTTGGTGGCGTGCGACATAGTAACGTCTCTAGCAATATTAGTGAATTTGCCCCACTCGGTTGTCCATTTCAACGCAGCGACCATCATGAAAATTCAGCTGGAAAGAAGACTTTATCATTACTATTATTAGACGATTATAAAGCCCAATGCGTGTATCAAGACACACGTTAGAGACAGATTATGTTTCCTACTAACCTACAGGCGATGTGACATTCGGTACCATTTGAGGCCAAGTTATCCTTCTCCCAACTTTGATCACTCTCAGTTTCTAGTATGGAATTTCCCGTGATTGACGCAATGACAATGAAGTCCCGTGTGATATATGCATCATCTGGATGGCTAAATTACCATTATCCATGGCTCGGGTCTCCCGCGCTGCTACACCCTGTCAATTCTGGAGTGGTTATCACACATGTACATTGGGATAGGTAGATAACCATGATTTCTTACCATACCAGTATTGAACGCCCTACTGAATTGCAGTAATGTGGCCAGTGTATGCCCTCTTAGTGCATAAACATTCACTCCCGTAGCTTACTATTTCTGTATGTGGCTCGTGTTCCTTTGGCTTTGGTGATAGTGATGATCTCTGTGCATATTTTCCTGCTGGCTTCGCCTGCATTACTTGAGAGCTGGACAATGTGGACATGATCCATCACATACATAGTCCCTCCGCATCCTTTGCTCATCTAGTACGGCCCGCGGACCAGCGTCTTGCCGTGCACCTACAGCTTCTTAGAGCCATAGATGAGAGCTGGGTATATAGTGAGGGCTAATGCCAGTAATCCCTCTCTGATATGTGGCTAACTACTTGAAAAGTACACAGCCTCTTCTACGACGCTCCTACGCTCCAAGCTACATTACTACATTCAGTTATTGTGTAACATTTTCTGTGTACTCTGAATAAAGATAGAATCAATTTTATCAAATTTGGTAAAAAGATGAAATAATTCTCTTGAGAGGAGCACACGTTGCTGCAGAATCAGTTTCTGTATGATTAGATACAAATGAATGAAGCCCAGGAGTATCTTGATTTGACAGTTCTTTCAATATGTTATGCACAGGAAGCTGGTAATTCGAGGCCACCTTAGGCGGCCGTCCTGGATACTGGTGCTGCGCATACTCCTCTGAAACATTGACCCCAAGAAGAACATCCATGGTGGGTTTGCTGTGTGTATCACCCTTTAAACGACTGTAGTCAAAATGAAGAGAAAAGAAAAACTTTGATTTTGGTTTATATAAGAATCTTCACTGTATAGCACTGCTGGAACCCTATATCGACTATATCGTGCCTCGTCCCGTTTTGCCCTCTCCCCCATTTTCTTCTCGTTATCCTCTTTTCATCATTTTCTTCCTCTTCTGCCAATTTTTTGCCCTCTTCTTCTCTTTCTGTCTCTTCTGCCTTCTTCCCCCGGGACCTAAGATTGACATCACATGCTCGTTATTTTTGAACAAAATTTACGTCGCGTCGCAGCGATGTGTATAAGATTTCCCGTGATGTATAACGTGGGATTTAGTGCGTCTTGGTTGACAAGCCAAGCTCCCCTTCCCCAGGCCGAAAATATCTGGTAAGCACATGGACGAAAAATTTTATCTTTTCCGGGCTGGTCCGATTAACTTCGAGGTGAGCGATGGGACTCGTGTTGTCTCGGTAGGGTTGGTAAGCGTGAATGTGAGACAGATTTGCCGATGATTATGGTAGCCTCGCTTTATAGTTGTGTCCATCGAATTATGAGATCAAAATAACATTATGGCAAATGATGGGAAGTGTCGCTAGCCATCGATATATTACAATATCACGAAAGAAGGGCTAGCAGTGTGAGGTCAATGGGCATTTCTCAGTATCCTTCGTCCTTGGTGGCATATTGTTTCACACAAAAAATGTTGAGCTACTTCTTTGAGTATCATAAAAAACTATGACAAAATGGGTGAAAACAGGAAGTCTCACAACAGTATCATACCAGCCTCTCATGGTATTAAGATGGTGAGACGAGGGGGTTTTCAATCAGGCTGATACAAATCATTAAACATTGCTGTTGTGCTACCAGTAATTATCAGGGTTGATCATAGTATATACAGGCCTCATGTAGAAAATAGTTACACGCATTATTTGAATGTACTTTTGCACATTAGACAGACTGTTTAGATGAAGACGCCTCTTATGTTTGCACGCACAGATAAATGAGCACCGCGCTCTTGTGCTTATAAGACTCAAAAATATTCATGCAACACACACACACACACACACACACACACACACACACACACACACACACACACACACACACACACACACACACACTCGGGAGCTCCATGGTCTAATGATTAGTGTTTTCACCTCATGGGTTGGAATCCTGGGTGTGGCAGTCGGCCCACACCCAATATCTGACACATATATATACGTACACACAGACACACTACACACTCGTGAACACATAACACTGGCCTACATACGTGCACACAAACACACGCTGTCAAAACACTCACTTTGGCACAAATATGGACACACACACACACACACACACACACACACACACACACACACACACACACACACACACATATACAAACACACATACATATATATGTACTCACATATCGGTTGACTCTTTCAATAGGAAAGCCATAATCAGTTCTGTCTCATTGAAATAACAGACAAATAGGTTCCACGTATTTTGTGAACCTTATCGCCAATAGAAGAAAAAGTCTGTAGATATCAATGCCCGCGTGATGCACAAATTGCAGCTGTACACGAAAACCACGAATGCGTGTTGGCATCGAAAACTGTTCTAATGATAGATATTAGTGGAATGAACATGGACGGAAAACATAGAAGAATTAGTCCCTCTAAATTCTGGATTGGTAGAATGGGTATGGACCGACGTTGATTTGAAAAAAAAAAAGATGAATTAGTCCCTCCTCCCTTGAAGATGTCGTACCAGATATTTCGAGAAGTACATTTCAGCTGGTGTTTTAGTGTCTCAACCGTCAGTGCTGATGGCCAGGCCCAATCATTATTATTCTCCTGCTGTCGTGAAGGTATCTGGGCGAGATAGGATGGCTGGGGAGAGGCGGTGGGTTGTAACAAGTCTATCAACAAGTTAAGAAGTTTCTTATTAAACTTGATGGGTTAATTTAAGACGCTAGATTGCTCTCCGTCACGAACCGGAGTCACTGGTGACGGGGAAGCCTGTGTCGGTGGATGCGTCACATCGACCAGGAGTTTGTTACGTGCAGAACGTCACTCATGACTTGACGTCACCGACACAGTGACGTCTTCGTCACCAGACGTCACCCATACTCTGTAAGCCACTCGAACTTGATAGTTGATTTCAGGGTTAGGTAAAATATACCAGTAGTGATAAGTAGATTAATAATGTAGTTATCAAGGTTATACACACACAAAAAAAAGAGAAGTTCAGTGACGAACGAATCAGATACAGAAAGGTTCAGTGATGAATGAAGTTTTATATTTTTGAAATATGTTTTTACAGGTGGGATGTGTTGTTTCTGAACTGTATGAACTAGATAACTGTGACTTTGCTAAGGGGGGGGGGGGGGGTAACCATCGTTGTTGTCAGACGAGCTGTAATCAACACGACGTACATGTCCGTATGTCGCTGTCAGTAGAACGGATTCGTAGGTGCATCCCTTTTGGAATGCATCCTTCTGGGCTTTTGTCATATCCTAGAGAAAACCTCTTTAACCCCAGTTTGAGGTTGTTGGAATTCCAGGGGAAAGTGAAATCCCTTCACGGGGAGTCCAATATTGAACTTCAAGACGCATTCTATTGTCGGGCGTCTAGCTGATGCAGGGGACGCAGGAGAAAAGCCTGAGAGACATTGAGAGGCAGGAAGGAAGAGAGAAGGAAAGTGAAAAAGAGCTTTATGAAAGCTGTAAAAAAAAAGAAAGAAAAACTGGGTCTTCAAAGTATTGTCATGGAAAGCACCAGTAGTAAAATTCAAACGATACTATTGACTAGTGAAAAAAAAAAATCATCTAGAATAAAAGAAAAGAAATATTGATGAAATAGAATTTGCGCCAAGGAGACATGTTTTTGGAAAACACAAGAACAAAATTGTTATCAACGGTTCGATCCTTCGGCTATCAGCAGAATGTGTTCGAAGTTTTATGATTAACATCCATTTTGTATTTTCAAAAGGAGCGGGGTGGTCAAAATAATCTACTGGCATATGTGTGGCGAACAACGGAATGAAGTTATATATTCTAACAAGCTGGTTTGTGGCACATTCCTGCGAAAAGTCTTTGGCCTGCGTGTGAGGTTTGTTGAAATTCCAGGAAGAAGGAAGATGCTTGCCGAAGACGAGAGTATTGGAGTTTAGGACATTATGTTACTCAGCTGATGCAGGGAGTTGGGGGTGAAACCATGAGGATAAAAGGAAGGTTGGAAGGAGAGAGAAAGAGAAGGAAAGAGGAGGAAAAGGAGAGAAAAGCAGGTAGAGATATGGAATGAGAGGCGCACAGAGAGACAGACAGACGGTACAGGAGAAAGACAAACACATCGGTATTAAGACTTAAACGAATCCTTCAGTGTTGATTCTGTTGAGCTACAGAAGATAATTAACGAGAAGGACTTTGGCGTAATAATCTCTCGCGACCTAAAGCCAGGGAAGCAATGCAAAGGAACAGCAAGAGCAACAGACAAAACTGTGGGATTCTGAGGTGTGGCGCACGAATTCAATTCTCATGAAACTGAATCGCATACCTTCCAGTTTACTGGTGCGTCACGGTTTTGAAATGTGGGTTCAAGTTTTGGTCACCGTACTCGAAAAAAAAGAAGGTAGAGACAGAATGGAGAGAGTACAGAAGCGAGCTATCAAGGTGGTTCCCGGGCTGAGACAAATTCTGTGACAGCCATTAATACAACTTGAATATAGTCAGTTTAGAAAAGTGAAGATGGAGGGGTGATTTAATACAAGTATTCTAAATTATCAAAGGCTTTGATATTATTGATCTTAGATACATCTTTATGGCTAGATGGGTCCGGCTTCAGTCGTGTTAATGGGCCTGGACAAACATTTTTCTTCTTGATTGATGTGGGTAAAACTGAAAGTGGATGGAGAGCGATGGATGATTATTGGTGCCTATGCACCTGGTCAGGAGAAGAAAGATCGTGAGAGGCAAGTGTTTTGGGAGCAGCTGAGTGAGTGTTTTTTAGCAGTTTTGGTGCACGAGACCGGGTTATAGTTATGGGTGATTCAAATGCGAAGGTGAGTAATGTGGCAGTTGAAGATATAATTGGTGTACATGGGGTATTCAAAATTGTGAATGGAAATGGTGAAGAGCTTGTGGATTTGTGTTCTGAAAAAAAGACAGGTGATCGGGAATACCTGCTTTAAAAAGAGAAGTATATATAAGTATACGTATTTGAGTAGGAAAGGAGGTCAAAGGGCGTTATTAGATTATGTGTTAATGATAGGCGCGTAAAAGAGAGACTTTTGGATGTTAGTGTGCTGGGAGGGGCAGCTGGTGGGATGTCTGAACACTATCTTGCGGAGGCGAAGGTGAAGATTTGTAGAGGTTTTCAAAGAAGAAGAGAAATGGGGAGAAGAGAGTGGTGGGAGTAAGTGAGCATGGAAAGGAGACTTGAGTGAGGAAGTACCAGGAGAGATTAGGCGTAGATGGCAAACGAATGACGAGGGGAGTGGGTGAAGAATGGAATGCATTTTGGAAAGCAGTCAGGGCATGTGCAAAAGATGCATGTGACACGAGAAAGGTGGGAGGTGGGCGAATTAGAGAAGATATTGAGTGATGAGATGAAGTAAAGTTGATGGTGAAAGAGAAAAGAGAGGCGCTTGAATGATACTTGCAATGGAGTGCAAATGACTGGGAGATGTATTAGAGAAAGCAGCAGGAGGTCAAGAGGAAGGTGCAAGGGTTGAAAAAGAGGGCAAATGGGAGTTGGGTTGAGAGAGTATCATTTAACTTTAGGGAGAATAAAATGATGTTTTGAAAGGAGGTAAAAAAAAAAAAAAACGCGCGTAAGACAAAAGAACAAAATGGAACATCGGTGAAGTGGGCAAGGGGGAAGTGATAACAGGTAGTGATGAAGTGAGGAGGCGATGGAGTGAGTATTTTGAAGGTTTGTCGAATGTGTTTGATGATAGAGTGGCAGGTGTGCGATGTGAGAGTCAGGGAGAACTGTTTGATGAAGAGAGAAGGGGTGGTGAAAGCCTTGCGGAAGATGAAATCCGGTAAGGCGGCTGGTTTGGATGATAGCTGTGGTTGAAATTATTTAGAAAGGGGGTGACTGCGTTGTTGATTGGTTGGTAAGGACATTCAGTGAATGTATGGATCATGGTGAAGTGCCTTAGGATTTGCCGTTGTACAAAGACAAAGGGGATAATGGTGAGTGTTGTCGCTACAGAGGCAAGTTTGTTGAGTATTTCTGGGAAATTGCATTTCGAGCATATCGATTGAGAGGGTGAAGGCATGTACAAAGCATCAGATTGGGGAAGAGGAGTGGTTTCAGAAGTGGTAAAGGATGTGTCGACCAGGTGTTTACTTTGAAGTATTTGTGATTAGTAATAAGAAAAACAGATGGATATGTATGCATTATTTATGGATCTAGACCGGTACTTATAAAAGCGTTAAGACTCAAACATGACTTCTCTGCTTAGTTAAGCTTTCAACATAAAATTGCCTCTTAACTAGGAGTAACATAGTTACGTTACTACCATAATGCGGAACATGTATATGTAAGTAAACACCAAGACGGCAACTGTCAGACATGAGTAAATCTACACCGACGAAAACTGAAGGAAGTATTAAGAAAAGGAAATCAAATTGGACTGCAGTAGAAACGTTTTATCTAGCAAAGGTTCGCCAAGAACATGCAAATCCTCTGGAGGCAGATATCAGTAAGCCAGGGTGCACAGCGAAGAAGAAGCAGGAGGCATGGCAGATTATTGTAGTAAAGCTCAAGGCAACGTACCCGGATGGGAACCGAGACGTAAAGGATTGCCAGAAACGCTGGCGGACTATCCGATCAGCTGCAGGACTAAGAACACCCGAATATTACAAAGGCCGGTGCTGGAGCTGTGGTAAGGATATTGGGAAATTATAGAATACTTGGAAAATATTACAAGAACAATAACAATGAACCATTTTATTTGCTAATTTCTATGCATGTGTGTTTTTGATAAAGTATGAGATTTTGCAGGTGGTGGCCCTGTATCGCCTCCCCCACTCTCCAAGCTTGATAAGTTGATTTGCATCATTTGGAGTTATGATATCAGCTTAGGAGGCTGTACGGATGAATGTGAACTTATACGTTCAGATGGTTTTAGGAAATACCAGGTACAATGTCCACTTTGTCTTAGAATCCGAGCATCATGCGCCGATCCCGGCCACCTTTGCAACTATGTTTAGGAATCTATCATTTTTGTCAAACACTATTTGGACATTTATGCTATGTTGTCTTTTACGGTTGACATAGTCGGCCTCTAACTCCTTTTGGTGCAGCAGTTTTGACATGAGTTCCGTCTAAACGTCCTATCGCTCCCGGATATCCAGTAATCTGCATGAATTGCGTGGGAATTTGATGAACCGACTAAGTATATCATTTCATGAAAGTGCATACACACTGTCGCGGGTAACCCTGCTTACGATCTGTTGTGACGGTCCCAAGTCATCACTGTTGCAAAGTTGCATCTTCCTGGTGGCTAGGTAGCACCATGTTAGGATCACATTCATCTCGGGGGTGAGGGCACTATTCCTAGCAGTAGGACTTTGTTGGAGCATCTCTAACCAAATCTGTCGCAAGCAGAATACCTGCCCCTGTCAAAGCGGCACTTCCTGACAAGTTCAGCATCATTTAAAACGTCTTTCCTTTCTTTGAAATATCGTGGGTTACGTAGACGACGATGTTGTCCATCGGCCATCATGACAGTTATGAGTCAGACCATGGCCTCGTCCTAAGCCTCAAACCACCTCGACACCAAACTTAGTTAAGATGCGCAATTATGGCGAGGCATAGGGCTTATGATG
The DNA here is from genome assembly GCF_036320965.1 of Panulirus ornatus. Classification (NCBI taxonomy): domain Eukaryota; kingdom Metazoa; phylum Arthropoda; class Malacostraca; order Decapoda; family Palinuridae; genus Panulirus; species Panulirus ornatus. The sequence goes on along the minus strand of NC_092227.1, from coordinate 59,900,601 downwards.
AAGACGTAAGAACTTAAGATAATGACATGGATTTAGGACAAACGTCCGGCGTTTTCTAAGCTAAAGACGAAATCATAGGGTTGGGATTTTTTATAAGCACTGGCCCTAGGGAAGGCATATGATACGGTTGAGAGAGATGCTTTGTGGAAGATCTAAAGAATAAATGGTGTTGGCGTAAGGTGTCTGTGCGAGTAGGAAGTGAGGAGAGTGAATGGTTCACAGTGAAGATCGGTGTGCAGCAAGGGTGTGTGGTGTCCTAATGGTTGTTTAATTTGTTTATGTTTACGAGTGCAAAACTCTTTCCCTGTTCTGTGCAAATAGGTAATCACACACACACACACACACACACACACACACACACACACACACACACACACACACACACACACACACACTCACACACACACACAGCTATAAAGATGTAGATACGTTGATAATGTTATCTGCGTGAGCAACCACAGTTGGCAAGGATTTGAGGACAGATGGCACCTGACTGACTACCTGAGGTCGAAACCAGACAGTCGAGGTCTTAAATTTTCTCTCATTCTCTCCTTCTCCGTTGGCTTGTCTCTTCCTGTCGCCATGCGGTGCATGTATGTTGCTCCTCCTCCATCCTCCAGTGACTGCTTCCACTTGCAAGGCGCTGTAATGTTTTACTCTCTGCCCCTGTGTGTTCCCCTTGCATTGCCTCTGCTCCCCAGGATGTGACGCTTCCTCTGGCATCTACTTAGCTGTCCAGTCACAACGTCTGATCCAAGAGTGACCCAGTCGTCACAATCCCTGAGTTACTGTTCCTCTGGACTGGTCCCTCAGTACAAAACTACCTCGTATCGGGACCGACCATCTCACTTACTGATTTGGTTTCACTGCCTGTCCCCAGGACTAGACACGTCTCATTACCACCTCTTCTCAGAGCTGTCCCTGTATCTCGCCTCCTCCTTACAGAGCTGCTCCTGTATCTCGCCTACTCTTTACAGAGCTGCCCCTGCATCTCACCTCCTCCTTGCAGAACTGCTCCTGTATCTCACCTCCTCCTTATAGAACTGCTCCTGTATCTCACCGCCTCTCGTCGGAGCTGTCATCATCTGTCACCGACTTTCATCGGGGCTGACCATACCCCTCATCCACTTTCCACAGAATTAACCCCATCTCCTCACCGCTTCTCCTCAGGATTGTCTCTTCATTTTACCCGCCTCACCTGAGGACTGACCATACCCCCCCCCCCCCCTCTCTCTCTCTCTCTCTCTCTCTCTCTCTCTCTCTCTCTCTCTCTCTCTCTCTCTCTCTCTCTCTCTCTCTCTCTCTCTCTCTCTCTCTACCGTTAACCTATGCGCCGAGTCCTTATGCTTAACTAGTTTGTACTTTTTAAGAGGTCGTATTGCACTCGGTATGATTCAGTTGCTTCCTTCTGTGTATCTTCAAGACGTTTTACTGCTCATAATACCGTTTTTCCCCTCATTCTATAGAAAAGAAATTCTTTTTTATACCTCCTCATCTTCGCTTTGCCCTTTCTCATACGCGGCTTAGCTCTCCACTTGGTATGATGTGTCCTGATCATTCTTTTCCCCTACCGCGCGTTTTCTTCTTCATCTGCCTCACCTCAGCAGACTGGAGATCCCTGCCGCTCAACCCTTTCTCGCCACCCACGGCCTTCCCATTAGTCCGGTCACTCCTCCTTCATTACAGCCGTCATGCCCCCCTGCTCCTGCCACATAATTCCCTCTATGTGTCGAGTGCTCCCCACACACACACACACACCTGCACCCGCCCCCGCCTTTCTCTCCTACAAGAGCACCTGGACAGGGCGGTCGGCGGTGGCAGGGAATGGGTCAGTGCGCACGGGAGGTGGTGGATCAGGCGGTTTGGGTTGCCGTCACACACGACCGCATCCCGCCGCCCGTCCAGCCACTCACACCCACCCTGTGCGGCAGGCGTCGCGGTACACACTCTCAATAGTGTAGCCGTCAGTGTGGACGTGCCCTAGATGCTCTACGGAGCGTGCGTACTCCCCTTAACTCACACGTTACCCCCACGAACACATTGCTCTCACCTTCCAAGCACAAAATACGCATTTCGCCACACGCTCCATACGTCAGACATAAGCCATACACTGTCCAGAGGCTCCACATCTTCAGCAACCTCTTCAGGGGGTAAACCCTTTCAACGCCCTCCACACTCTTCACAAGTACCAAATCTTCCACACACACACACACACAAACACCCTTCACTCTCCAAAGCCTCAGAGGCTTCAACACTTTCAACAGACTCCATTCACACCTTAATCCAACCCCCCATCGCACTCCCGTAACTCCTAACCTCTCCAACACGTTACCCACATTACCAACATATTTCACTCCCTCAACACCCTCCACGCGCACTCTACCTGTCAACAACATCTCTTGGTCCTCCACATGCCTTTAACACCCTCTTACCCGCTCCTCACCTTTAACACCCAGCGCGCTCTGCACTAGGGGAAGAAATTGGCATGTCTCAAAGCATTAGGTGGAATGTGTGTGTGTGTGTGTGTGTGTGTGTGTGTGTGTGTGTGTGTGTGTGTGTGTGTGTGTGTGTGTGCAACAAGCCATGAAGGGAATTTTTGAGTAGGAGGACCATAAAAGCAGAGGTTGTAACAGATGTGGCTTAACTGAAAGGGGGCAACAACGACCTGCGACTTAAAGGTGATGTCGCTCCTCGAGACGACCGCGTGTGCGTCCTAAAACAAACTGTTGTCGTCGTCTTTCGTTCGCTAGTTTTTGTATGACTTGTCAACTAAGAATTATTTCTTACCTTCTGTCGTGAAGTAAAGGAACTGAATTGCTTTACACCAAATCTAGAGGGACGGAAATTTCATTAGCAGACAGCCAGCGCCGAGTGTGGGTACGTCTTCTCAAACAGAAGGAAAGTTCGTCACAGAAAGCTTCAGCTACCATTACGATTTTTTTTAATCGTATATATTTTGATATTCTATTGCTTGATGGCAGACATGATGGCTTGCGCTTTATATATATATATATATATATATATATATATATATATATATATATATATATATATATATATATATATATGTTTCATATTTGATCGCCGTTTCCCGAGCCCAGAACAGACGATATAAAACCGCATCCGCTCATATCCATTCTCTGGCTGTCTTGTGTAATGCACCGAAACCACAGCTCCATATCCACATCCAGGCCCCCGCAAAATTTTCCATGGTTTACCCTGGACGTTTTACATGCCATGCTTCAATCCATTGAAGCACGTCGACCCCACACTACGACCACATCGCTCCAATTCACTCACTACCGTGCATGCCTTTCAAGCTCCTGTATGTTCAGGCCCCAATCGCGCAAGATCATTTTCATTTCATCCTTCCTTTTCCAATTAGTCTCCCGCTTCTCGTTGTTCCCTCCACTTCTGACATGTATACTCTTTTTCAACATTTCCTCACTCATTCTCTCCATATGGCCAAACCATATAAGCACACCCTTTGCAGTTCTCTCAACCATACTCTTTGTATTACCATATATCACAGCTCTCTCTTACCCTTTCATTACTTATTCGATCAAACCACCTAACATGACATTCTCTTTCCACACAACGTTCGCCCCCCTTACCCACCCTATGACTCACTTCCCCTACCATTCTTCCATTCGCTGTCATTTCCATTCCTATGTATCGAGAACATTTCACTTCTTTTAAACACACACACACACACACACACACACACACACACACACACACACACACACACACACGCACGCACGCACGCACGCACGCACGCCCGCGAAAAAAATGGATTTGTAAGTAGCATTTATGCATCTGGGGAGGGCATATGATAAGAGTTGATAGAGATGCTCTATGGAAGGTATTAAGAGTATATGGTGTGGAAGGTAACTTGCTGGAAGCAATGAAAAGTATTTATCGAGGATGTAAGGCATTTGTACGAGTAGGAAGAAATGAAAGCGATTGGTTCTCAGTGAATGTCGGTTTGTGACAGGGGTGCGTGATGTCTCCATGGTTGTTTAATTTGTTTATGGATGGGGTTGTTAGGGAGGTTAATGCAAGAGTTTTGGAGAGAGGGGCAAGTATGCAGTCTGTTGTGGATGAGAGGGCTCAGGAAGTGAGTCAGTTGTTGTTCGCTGATGATACATCGCTGGTGAGAAACTGTAGAAGCTGGTGACTGAATTTGGTAAAGTGTATGAAAAAAGAAAGCTGAGAGTAAATGTGAATAAGAGCAAGGTTATTAGGTACAGTAGGGTTGAGGGACAAGTCAGTTGGGAGGTGTTTGAATGGAGAAAAACTGGAGGAAGTGAAGTGTTTTAGATATCTGGGGGTGGATTTGGCAGCGGATGGAACCATGGAAGCGAAAGTGAGTCACAGGATGGGGGAGGGGGCGGAAGTTCTGGGAGCGTTGAAAAATGTGTGGAAGGCGAGAACATATCTCGGAAAGCAAAAATGGATATGTTTGAAGGAATAGTGGTTCCAACAATTTTATATGGTTACGGGGCGTGGGCTATAGATAAGGTTGTGCGGAGGAGGATGGATGTGTTAGAAATGAGATGTTTGAGGACAACATGTGGTGTGAGGTGGTTTGATCGAGTAAGTAATGAAAGGGTAAGAGAGATGTGTGTAAATAAAAATAAAACGAGCGTGGTTGAGAGAGCAGAAGAGGGTGTTTTGAAATGGTTTGGGCACATGGAGAGAATGAGTGAGGAAAGATTGACCAAGAGGATATATGTGTCGGAGGTGGAGGGAACGAGGAGAAGTGGGAGACCAAATTGGAGGTGGAAAGATGGAGTGAAAAAGATTTTGTGTGATCGGGGCCTGAACATGCAGGAGGGTGAAAGGAGGGCAAGGAATAGAGTGAATTGGATCGATGTGGTATACCGGGGTTGACGTGCTGTGAGTGGATTGAATCAGGGCATGTGAAGCGTCTGGGGTAAACCATGGAAAGCTGTGTAGGTATGTATATTTGCGTGTGTGGACGTATGTACATACATGTGTATGGGGGTGGGTTGGGCTATTTCTTTCGTCTGTTTCCTTGCGCTACCTCGCAAACGCGGGAGACAGCGAAAAAAAAAGTAATAACGTGTGTGTGTGTGTGTGTGTGTGTGTGTGTTAAAATCTCCAGATGACTGGTTTTCTTATCAGAATCTTTCTGTATTTTTCAAGGTGTTTGATATCCCACCCATATTAAGAGAGCTATTAGAGAACTTGAAAGATTCAGAAAGAAGTGAACGTGTTGTCATTGGACTGAACCAGGGCTCATAAAGTGGCCGGGGGAACCATGGAAATGTGTGTGGGATCTGGTTGTGGATGGAGGGGCAGTGGTTTCGCTGCATTGCACATGACAGCTATAAAATGGATGTGAGCGAACGCGACCTTTCTTCTTGTTTCTGTCGCTCCCACGCCATCGCGGGAAACGGCTCCTTAAACAGGAACAGTGAAAGGTTGATCTTCCTGTGGCCATGTTGTGCGCATTATCGGAGTCTACGCTAAGTGGAAATCAATCCCACACTGCGCAGCGCTCTTCCAGAAATCCGGTAATGTGTAACAGCATTACAATACCTCTCGCGGTTGAAGTGTCCAAACTGCTCGTCTGATAGCCACCATTTTATTTAACAAATGTTATGCGATCAGATATCATTTAAGGACGTGTGTGTGTGTGTGTGTGTGTGTGTGTGTGTGTGTGTGTGTGTGTGTGTGTGTGTGTGTGTGACGTATCTTGCCTAATCAGGGCCACATTAACTTCCCTGAGCATACATTTCCTTCTAGTGGCTGTGCAAATGCACACGGGGAAAAGATCGGAATGGAAGTGGTTTTGGAGATGCCAAAGTCAGACCCGGATCTTTGTAGTACACGAAAAGGTTCATTATACCAGCGAGCTGCAACCCCCCTAAGAGTGGAATAACCATGCTCCTCTTTTTCTTTTCTCATCCTACCTTTCCTTGTTGCCCCTTGACGGTTCTGAATTATGAATCATATATCAAACCAGGATTGGGGGGAGGGTGCTATTTTTTTTTTTCGTCTGAAGTGAAAAACTTTTACACACTTTTACAAGCCTTCTTCCTAACCTTCCTTGTATTTGGTGTATCAGAGAACAGAATTTACCACCACTGTTATGTAATCCAAACACTCATGGCATCATCAGTATTGGTTGTGTCGTGCGTTTTGAAGATACAGTGTCTGTTAACTGATACGCTTATTTCTACACGTCTGTTAACTTGTTTATCTCTACGCAAGTCTCTTAACTGGATAAGCGTATCTCTACACAAGTCTGTTAACTTGTTTATCTCTACGCAAGTCTCTTAACTGGATAAGCGTATCTCTACACAAGTCTGTTAACTTGTTTATCTCTACGCAAGTCTATTAACTGAATAAGCTTATCTCTACACAGTCTTAGTCCTCTTCTACTCAACCGTGCACTGATGATTGCATATGTTCCTCGAACGCGCATTAACTCTGGTTTGTCCATTTCTTGTATGAAACATTGTGACTGGTAATTCTCCTGATTTCTTTTCCGTTTAAGCAATATACCGCTTATTTCTTGATGGCTTTTACATGGAATATTATATACAACTCAAGATGGCATGTTTTGTTTTGATGAGAGTGTCTCTGGTGGTTCCTTCACATATAGGAACATTATTGTTGAGAGATGTTGATAATGATTCTGTTAGGGGTTTTACGAGGCCTTGTTCCCCAGGGGAATGTGGACTGCTTTGAAGTGGGAAGTTCTGTGATGAGACTATGGCATAGTCTTAGTAGTGCAGCCTCGCCAAAGGTGACTCTTCAACGGCAGGGTAACTTTTTGTTGGCTAAGTTCAGCAGGGGGGGTCGCGATGCCGTTTCCTGTGAGGCGGGGTAGCGCCATTAATGGATGAAAGCAAGCAAGAATGAATATGTACATGTGTATTTATGTATATATATATATATATATATATATATATATATATATATATATATATATATATATATATATATATATATATGTGTGTGTGTGTGTGTGTGTGTATGATTGGATGGGCCATTCTTTATCTGTTTCCTGGCGCTTCCTCGCTGACTCGGGAAACAGATTTACAGCAGCGAAGCTCGGCGACCCACACCAGACGGCCTCGCACCATCCTCCTGCACTCTTCCCTCTGTACCCTCTCGACTTAACAGGTTCTCTCAAGAATTCCATTTTCCGGAGGTTTGCGTTTACCACGACATTTTGTCAAATCGCCTTCTATTTGTCTTCTTAAAGGCACGCAGCCTTCTCCCGGAGCCCCTGATCACTCCGTGCTGGAAACCCTATCCCACTTGGTGTAGTTTGCATGATTCCTCCATTTCTGAAGTCTTTGTCTTTGTTGTTTCTTGTAATAATTTGATGATATCGTATGTTGGCGTTTCGTTTACCAATTTAGATTTCCTGCCATTTTTAAAGTATCGTTATAACCTTCGCTATATTCAGGGTATCAATGAGTACGGTTACTCGTCTCTTCGTTGGTGTTCAGATCAGGGCACTTCTCACATGCCTCCCAGTCAGGCAAGGTTCCTGCATCACTTCCCTTCCATCATCTCCACAGTCCATATTTAATCATTCACTTACGTCCTCTATGGTTGATTCCCAGCCCTTGCATTCCTGACTGATGTGATGTCCAAATACCTTCTCTTTTGCCCATCACAAGCTGATATTCCCAGCTGGTTCTTACATATATTCAGATTATATAAACCAGCGCATCTTTAACTGTCCTGGTTGGCCACAGTGGTTGCACCCTCGCCAGACTTGTCTCGTGGCATGTCCTGGTGTCTATGAGAATGATGTCAACTTCCTGCGTTATCTTGACGGCTGAATGGTGTGTTATGATGTATGTCTCTGTTGTAACATTACAAGGATGTTCATCGTTGTGAATGAGCGTATCAAGGCTCCACCATTATCGTTATTATTATTATTATTATTATTATTATTATTATTATTATTATTATTATTATTATTATTATCTTTATTATTATCATTATTATTATTATTATTATTATTATTATTATTATTATTATTATTATTATGATTATTATCATTATTATTATCATTACCATTGTTATTATTATTATTATTATTATTATTATTATTATTATTATTATTATTATTATTATTTTAGAAAGCCAAAGACCAAGGAACAATCTCACTGCTGTCCCTGCTGTAAGGCTGTGAGTAAACACTGGAGAACCCGACCAAGATCAGATAGTTGCCACCTTTGAGACCTTTATTGATGACAGAGTTCCACGGGGCTACGGCTGAATCATCGGATCATCAGACACAAGAGAGAGGCAGACAACCTGGCAAGGGTAGGGGCGCTGCTGTTTGCTTTCATCTTGTTCTATGGAGTCGCTCAGTTGCACAGAATTACCTTCGTTCAGTTACGCCTCAGAGAGAATGGAGATAATGATATGATATTACCCTCGGTTCTCCCGCGTGTCGTAAGGGGCAAGTAAGAGAGCGGGGGAGCTGCAGGTCCTCCTCCCCTGTTTTATGACTTCCCAAAAGTAAGAAGGAATGTAGGAGGAAAACGAGGATTTTCCCCGAAAGCGAAAAAGACGAGGATTTTATTATTATTATTATTATTATTATTATTATTATTATTATTATTGTTATTGATATTATTATTATTATTATTATTATTATTATTATTATTATTATTATTGTTATTGTTATTATCATCATTATTATTATTGCAAACGGTGAGTAATTGAACCGGAGGGAAGCACTGCTGGCATGTGCGAGAGATGTATGTTGCATGCCAAAGTCGGGAGGTGGGCAGATTAGAAAAGATAGTAAGAGGTGGGATGAAGAGGCAGAGTGCTCGTAAAAGAGATAAGGGAGGCGTTTGGGCGGTATTTACAAGGAAAGAGAGCAAATGTATAATGTACAAGAGAAATGGCAGGAGGTCAAGAGGAAGGTGCAGGGACTGAAAAAGAGGGCAAATGATATTTGTGGTAAGAGATGTTTAAAAAAGAGATTAATAATATGCGAAAAACAAGGGAATAGATCGGAGCATCAATGAAAGGGCAAACGGGGAAGTGGTAACAGGTAGTAATGATGTAAGGGGGAGGTGGAGTGAGTATTTTGAAGGGCTGTTCAGTATGTTGGATGATGGGGTGTTTGAGTTGGGGTGGTATGCGAAGTGAGATTCATGCAGAGTGGTTTGAAGAGATGTGGCGAAAGCCTTACGAAGAATGAAATTCGGCAAGGCGGATGGAGTGGATTGCATTGCTGTTGAATTTATTAAGAAACGTGGTGACTGTGTTGTTGATTGGTTGGTAATGATTTTCATTGTATATATGGATGATGGTGAGGTGCCTAAGTATTGGCGGAATGCATGTACAGTGTCACTGTGTAAAGGCAAAGGGGATAAAGGTGGGTGTAACTACAGAGGCATATGTTTGTTGTGTATACCTGGAACGTTGTATGGGAGAGTCTTGATTGAGAGGGTGAATATGAATAAAAGCAAGGTTAGTGTTTAGCAGGGTTGAGGAACAGGTTAATTGGAGTGTGAGTTTGAGTGGAAAAATGGAGAAAGTGAAGTATTTTCGATACTTTAGATTGGACATGGCAGCGAATGGACCCATGGAAGTGTCGGTAAGTCATAAGGTGGGCAAGGGGACGAAGGTTCTGACAGCACTGAAGAATGATTGGAGAGAGAGATCGTTGTCATCTTGGAGAGCAAAAATGGGTATGTTTAAACTTATAGTAGTCCCAATATTATCATATTGATGCAAGGCATGGGCTATAGATAAGACTGTGTGGAGAATGATAGGTGTGTTGGAAATGAAATGTTTGGGAACAGGATGTGGTGTGAGGTGGTTTGATCGAGTGGTTAATGAAAGGGTAAAAGAGAGGTGTAATGATAAAAAAAAGTATGGCTGATAGAGCTGAAGATGGTGTGCTGAGATGGTTTGGACAAATAAGAGAAAATAAGTGAGGAAAACTTGATAGTGTGGACATACAAAAAGAGTAAGTGAGGAAAGGTTGACAGTGGGGATATATGTGTCAGACATGAGGGGAATAAGGAGAACAGAGAGACCAGATTGAAGAAGGAAGGGTGAAAGGCGTACACGGGATAGAATGAATTGGAAAGATGTGGTATACAGGGGTCGACGTGCTGTCTGTGGACTGGACCTGGGCTTGTGTAGCGTCCGTTTTAAACCATGGAAAAGTCTGGAGGGCCTGGATGTGGATAGGGAGCTGTGGTTTCGGTGCATTACACTTGACAACTAAAGAAAGGATGTGTTCGGATACGACCTTTTTTCGTGTGTTCCTGACGCTACCTCGCTAACGCGGGAATCTGTGATCATGTATGAAAAAGATAGATTGTTATTATTATTATTATTATTATTATTATTATTATTATTATTATATTATTATTATAATTATTATTATTATTATTATTATTATTATTATTATTGTTATAATTATTATTATTATTGCTGTTATTATTATATAATGTTAATGACACGAAGAAATATAAAAGTTCCCTCAAAGCTTCGATCGTTATTATCGTCTTCTAATTATATGACGGAAAGGGACAGAGAACGGAAGAGAAAGGAAAACGGGATCGTTTGGTGGGGGGTAGATTAGAGGAGGTTGAGAAGATGAGATGGGGAAGGGGGTTAATGAGGCAGTTATGGTAGGGGGGGGGCGGAAGGTTGGATTATGAGAGTTGTGGTAATGAGAAGGTAATGTATGACCGTGGTTACGCAACGTTACATATATATATATATATATATATATATATATATATATATATATATATATATATATATATATATATATATATATATATATATATATATACCTTTTGGCAGAAAATATTGCTCTCTGCTGTTTCCCTCTCCCTAACCATCTTCATGGTAAGAATGGCTACAAATAATACAGTTCTGTGCAGAATTACGGAACCATGAAGACTGGAAATTCCACTGTGCGCTGGGTTGTTGCTGCGAACACCTCATGATACAGAGTCTTGGACCAAAACGCTGTAATGACGGGTCCTGCCACTCGAGCGGTGTTCGTTGTAGGAGTTCGTTGTATGAGTTCGTTGTATGAGAACCTCCTACAGGAGCCACTGTGACGGACCGTAAAGTCAACCGACGACTTGATGCATGTAACAAAGGACTGCCAGCTGGTACACTGCATATTAAATCTAACTTGTATAAAAAGAAAGGGATTTGTGCTTTAATGAAGTGTTGGAAGAGAGTGACTTCATATTTCCTGCTCTAAGAGTCCTTTTTATCCTCCTGAGGCTCCTGCAGCACTCAGGAAGCTGGCCACGTCCGCCGGTTGGGACTACTAGTCATAAAGTGTTGTGATAAAGTGTTACAAGATGTGCGTCTGTGTGCAGTGAGCGCAAAACAATATGTTTGGATTATCAGAAATGAAACTGAAAGGGAAGACGGATGGTGACGGCGAAAATTGGTACGTCATGGAGTATTGTGGTGTGGAGCAGAGGAGGACTTAAATACGGAGTCAATGTTGCACGTAACACATATAATGAAGGATAAATCATTCCGTATATTCTAATTTTCTGCGCTTCGGTAAGGACCAGCGTGAATAGAGAAGGAACAGTTTTGTGAACGAGTTGAAGGACTGGTAAATGATTTACCTAACAACGACTCGTTGATGATAATCGGAGACTAAATTGTTGCGTTGGTAACAGCACGACAGAGATTGGTAATGTTTGTTTGTCTGTTTTCTTTTGAGTTTTAATGAAGGGGAAGAGTTAAGGAGTGAATTTGCCTACATAAGGACTGAAATGATGGGTCAAGCGCGTCGTGTTTTCTGATACAAGGATGATTAATAAATGTCAATGAAAATACCTGAGGATTACTTCGACCCTGATCATAGGTTATCGGTAAGTCCATTAAAGATACAAAGTTATGTAACTGAATGACGTATACGATAAGTAAAGAACCGGTGTTGGTAAACTGAAAGAAGTAATGGCTTAGAGGAAGATATGTAGAAAAGGCTTGACGAAATAGCAGTTACTGAAGAATGCATCTAAAAGAAAAAGAACGGGAGTTTTGAAAAATGAAGATGATCAAGGAAATTGCGAAAACTGCAGAGGCGGTAGCATCTCATGGGTTACGCCTGTACAACATTGGCAGGAATCACTGTAAAGAACATACGCAAGTGTGCCAGTTCTGATGATCTGGTGCCATAGCCTGCGTCTGGTTACCGCTTCCCATAGTTTTTGTGCAGAGACTGACCACCCGAGGATTGGTCATTATGATACCACTTTTACGGGCATAGCGAAGCCGTGGGATACTTCTCCGTCTCTTGGTGTTTCCCTTCTCCTTATGGCATTTCTACACATGAGATTTGGGTTTACATACACCTGAGGTATCCGGCAGAACCCCTGACACTTTATCTTTTTCTCATACTCACTTTTCTCACTTTTCATCTACGACAACATTTTGCTCATGCAATCTTGACCATTGTATGAATATCCCAGGGACGTGTAACCCACATGATAAATGTAATAAATAAGACAAAAAAAAAAACAATGATTCAAAATCACTCGAGTTTATATCGCTTAAAAAAAGCGAATGCGGTATCAGATAACAACGAAATTTGGTAAGTGTAATAAGGTTTCACACCGCTACTTAAATCTCATACTTAAAGAAAGATACGAAGGAAAAATGAAGTCATTCTCATTCCCTCTTTAACATACGGAGTCCAGATTTTAAGCAGTGGTATCAGGATAACCTCAGTACAAATGCTAACAGTAAGACAGATGACAGGGAAAGAGCAAGACTGATAAGCTGCAAGACGAACGCCCTAGAAGAAACAAAATATTCTCGAGGCAACTAAGCCAATCGAACAGTCACGTTGGAGGTGACTGGGATATCTAGAATGAATGCCATACAATTGGATTCCCCCCAAAAAGGCAACATGTACATGTATATTCCAGTTGGAAAGAGAAAGCATCACCAAGAAGAAAGAAACATGAGAAAAATGAAAACCTCCATAGACTAGGAAGGCGAGAAAGATTACGAGAGCGCCATGGGACACACACACACACACACACACACACACACACACACACACACACACACACACACAACTCCCATATTCACTTTCACACTATATTTACATATATTCTCACACTCAACTCCAAACACTTCGCGACGCACTCCACTACTTACAACACACGTCACCACACTCACTCCTCTCACACATACTCTCCTCTTGTGTGTGTATATCCTCCTCCTACACAGAGGCTTCCCAACTCGTCTCGCTCTTTCAGCTTATCTCCCCCTCCACAGTGAATCATCCCTTCATCTCACAGTCACTGGAGCATTTCTCCACAGATAATTGTGAGGCAGGGGCGTCAGTAGGACAGTGGCTCACCCTCAGCACAAACTTAAGAAAGCTGAAAAAGGAAAAGGTTGTGGAGAGAGAGAGAGAGAGAGAGAGAGAGAGAGAGAGAGAGAGAGAGAGAGAGAGAGAGAGAGAGAGAGAGCAACATCTCCACTCAGTCTCTACTTACGAAGGATGTCTTTGTGAAGGTGGCCCAGCTTGGAGTACATGGACGTCAGCTTCGTCATGTTGTTGAACTTGTACTCCGGGATCAGCGCCTGCGGTGAAAACACGCACTAGACTACACGTCCACCTGATTTAGACTTAATCTTATTTCGTGTCAGTCCTACTTCATGTAGAGCTACGTATGTTCTTAATCATGTGTGTTCCAGATGCAGTTATATGTATGCTAATCCTCCCCAGTTTATAATCATGACTTTTTACGGCGTCTTAACCTTCTCTCCGGCCTTCTGACTGCACCGGTAGATAATAATCCCTCTCTTCACTATTCACACACTCGCCGAGTTCTAATCTGTTATGAAATTCTCATCTGGAAGTGAAATCCAATCTACTATTTTCATCTTATCTTGTGTGCCAGTCCCTGGCCGAGCCCCGGCTTCCCATCAGCATCCAGACCCCCGACTACTAATTCGCTGCTGGGGCTTGATCCCGAGATAATCATGGGAGCAAAGCGTTGCCTCCAATGCCGCTCACGGCAGACTGCCTGGTGCCCGACTCCCCAGCTGCATCACATTACCGACTCCAGCACAAGTCACCTCCGGCCCAGCCAGCAGCCGCCGCCTTACTCACATTGACGTGTGTTTCTGCGTTTTAATTGTCTTTTGGAAGATCACGACGGTGTGGTGGTGCATCATCTTGATTAATTGCGGTCGAGGAAGCTGCTACTACTACGACTACTGCTATAATTTCGGTTTGTCGTGTCTTAAGTTCGCCAAGTGTTGGCCGTGACGTGTCTGGTCGTGAGCTGAGGAGATCCACATTTCTCACGTTCCTCCTCCCTGGGTACATTATCCTCCCTCCCCGGCACTAATCCCCTGCTAGTCCCTCTCCTTCTTCCATTCCTCCCACACCTTCCTTTTCTCTCCCTTGCCTCTCAGTCACCCGATGCCGCCAGACCCTTCTGTCCCTTCACACACGTCTGTACTAAAGATATGGGAACATTGTGCGAAGTAGTCGTGATAAATGTATCTCAAAAGAGCAAGCGTTGAAGACTTCAGAGGAGAAAATACACGTAGATATGAGGGTATGAGAGTTCTCCTTATGGCTAAAGCTTTGTACTTCGTTAAACGAATGATACTTTATAGATATATGTGATAATTATTCACGCGTGCTCCGCCATCCATGATCATTTGCTCGCTGTCGCTCATATCCTCTTCCATAAGCTCAACATTTTCTGATAAACACACACAGCTCACGAACACTTACTCCTGTTTTTCCTCCCGAAAGACACCCGCGTCTTCCCATGACGTCTCACCTTTTCCGATACACACCCGGAGTCTTCTGGTAAACACCCACACTATTATACAGACATTTATCTGTCTTCCTCTCCATACACGTCCTATCAGTAGCACGAACAGCTTCCCATTCGTGCACTCGTCGGCATCTTACAAACGCCTTCACAATGTTATCAATACCTGCGTTATCTCATAAACATCTACGTCATCTTGATAAGATCGTGACATTTCACAAACACTCGTGTCTTATAATGTAAAACACCTGTGTCTTGTTGGAGCACGTCATGTAAAACACCTGCATCTTGTTGGAGCACGTCATGTAAAACACCTGCGTCTTATAAAAGCGCCTGCGTCCGTCTGTAAACATCTTCGTCTTATACAACCACCTACGTTTTCATACAAATGCCTGTTGCGTCATCATGTAAACACCAGTGTCCTCAGTCAAGCACCGGAATCTGACTGAAAACATCTGCTGAATCTTCATGAAAAACACCTGCGTTTTCAGGCAAACACCTGCTGCGTCTTCATACAAACATCTGCGTCTCTATACAAACACTGACGTCTTCCTTCTGACTCAACGAAGAGAAATTCTCAGTTGGTGAGTAACACGTTATCACTGGACTAAGGTAACCAGTGAAGACGATGTTAGAATCATGTGTGAGAAGTGTCATGAAAGCTGCCGCCAGGCCTACCAACACTTCGTTCTCCCTGGATCACTCACCGCATCGCGCGGCGTATTCAGCAGCGAAATCGAGCATTTAGCAGTCACAACAACGATCTTTACAAGCAACTCGCATCGTTGAGTACGAGTTGTGAGGATGGCCTGTTACCCAAACAAGGTGGAGCATTTAAGGCAAGCCAGTATCGGAGTGTGGTATGATAGAATATGAGAACTAACTGGCTGTGAAAAAGCGAGGGCTGTCCCTCTTCCCAACGACTGCCACAGCTCCACATCCCTTCCAGCATACCTACGTACCCCATCTCCCTCGAACGCAGTAGAGGAATGTCAAAGTAGCTGAGCGCCTTCAGCGCATCCAAACCAAACGGTTGTTCACCCACACTCATAGATCTTCATGTGAAAGTATATAAGGAATTTTCACATGAATTGACTGCACCGCTAAACACCGTGATTATTGCTTCAATTACAGCTCAGAAATGGCTATGCCATCTTCATTCTACCTAAGCTCACCTACGCTTCCCAAATCTGGTCACATTCATTGAGAGGTAAACAAAGGGATAAGCTAGGAAGAGTGCAGAATAGGGCATGCAAAATCATCCTTGGCTCCTTTTCTCACCACCTGCCAAGAGGACCTCATCTTGCCTGACCTGTCTACCCTCTCCCACCAACACGACAGTTTGGTAATGAATTGCTGACGCAAACACGTCACAGAGACCTTCCCCCTTCCTGATGCCCCTCCGTCATGGACCGCCGTTCGTCACCACTATCGACTTGTTCCGATAAGAACCTTACAATCCGATATAAGAACAGTCCTATACCTGCCATTGTGAACGTCATAGAAAATCCATGAACATGTGCATAGCTCTGCAAGTGAACGACTCGGACTCCTGTTAGTTAGGCTATAAGCTATGTCAATTGCTGTATTACTGTAGCTGTTCATTACTTAATGTTCAGCCATTTGCGTAATGTATCAACCATCATATTCATTCTCCATACATCTCTGTATATCTGCCACCCTGTTCATCTCGATGTACCTCACCCATGTGCCCTATCCAGAGTGTGGAAATATCCAGTTCATCCCAATCTTAAGCTCTTGTAAGATTAGTTAACCTGTAACTATCATAACCTCCTGGTTCTGTAATATCTGTAATACCCGTAACTGTGTATTTTCAGCCCGAATGGCTGCCTGAATTCAATAAACAGTTATTTATTTGCATCTTTACATGCACTCGCTTTATCTCATCAGCACTAACGAATTTAAAAATCAGCCACCTTTCCTCATGGATAACCGCCCCTCCATGCAAAGGTACACAGTAATCACATAAACACGAATAGCATCACATAAACGCCCACCCCTTCACATGAAAACCCCTTCCGTCTCGTAAAGTACCACCCCTTCAACTACACACCCACACTTATGTATAAAGACAATCAATTCTATATAGACACCCAAGTCTTCTCAAAAACATCCATGTCTTTTCATGAAAGCCCAAGTTCTTTCAGACACATCTCATACCTTCACATCAACATCCCATGCCTTAAGATTAAAAAAGATTGTTCTCATAGATAGCCATCTCCCTCACACGGAGGTCGTGCAACGTCATAAGCACCCTCATGTCCTCTCGTCCGGTTATGAGGAGAACTGCTGAAGGAGGCTGATGCAAACGTGAGTAACTGAAGAAGGGAACAGGAGCATCCAGTAGGATGAGGTTTGGAACCGTCTATACACGTCTGAGACTCATATCTTTTTCTTTTCCTTTTCAGGTAAGTGGGAAGAGGTGTCTTCGCACAGCTGAGGATTACGTAAGTAGATATTTCAGTAATGTAATGTTTGATGATTAGTTTATACGCATATGTTGGACGTCTTAAAAGCTGCGAAAACATCAGTTCAGTTCTCCCTCTTGAAGAATTGACAGCTCCTTTGATCCGCTTTCACACACAAATCCGTGACAATATCTGGGAAAGCTTGGCTTCTTACCTATCATCTGTCAGTTCGTTCCTGTTTACATGAGGTGAACCACATCACCCACACGTCGTCGCCTTGCCTCCTGTGTGGTACACTGAGCGACGGTTTTCATACAGTCATGTACGTTCTTCTCAGGTGTTCGCGAGACTGATCCATCAACTGGGAGTGATGTCTCGGCTGACACTTCCTTCAAAACGCCTCCTTTTGTACTTGATCAAAGTTCATGCTTCAGGTATCGTCATCGGAGACACTTCTGTCCTTAATAGAGCTCACTAACTGCATCTGCTCATCACTTGAGTGGTCTGCCTCGCCTCACCTTCAGTTAAACTGCCGTATATTTCCACCATCAGCCTGTCGTCTGCCACGTGTCCTGGATGGTTTAAAGTTTAGGTCCTGAGCCACCATGAAAGCCCTATTGTTTGAGTCTTTCTTAACGGTTCGGGCGCACCATAAAGATTTCTCACGCCATTCTATATCTGCTCTCGTAATTGAGGATATCGTACGTGAATTCTCCATCTCAGGTGCTTTGATTTTCTTTTGCTTATCCCGAGAAACAAATACCATGGTTTCGTATCCGTATATTAGAGCTTGCACAAGCGCGCTATCATGCAACTGTGTCCACATACTACGCTTGCATTCCTCCTCCAGTGCCTCCAGTGCATCCCCCTTGCATGGCACTGCTTTCACAGCTCATCTTCTCCACTGATCACTCCGAGATTGTAAAGGTAGTAATATAAAAGATGATTTTTTTGATCTTGTATTGACTTTCAACATCTACGTTCTCCTGCACACATCACGTAATGGAATCGTTGTTCAACGATTCCACTGCGAGGCGTCTTACCATGATCAAGGTCTTTTTCCATGCGCATCATAGAGGTTCATGGATTCGTAAACTCCCAAACTCCTTTCCCATTAACTTTATCACACACCTTTGTATAAGTTCATGAATACTTCCTTCAGTTATTCCTCTTTTTCTCTCTATAAAATCTCCGCTGCCTCTGTAAGTAGAAAATCTGGTTTGCTCTCCCTCATCACCTCGTATATCCAGTATTCTTTCACCTGCAAGTGAACCATTTCTTTTTACATGCCGGTGATAGTCCTATCTTACACAGTGCTAACTATGCTACGAAAACTCGATTCTCAATAACTCTTTCAGTCGTCTTTACTTCTCTGCACAGAGAAATAGTCGCTACCTTTATCCAGCCAGACATTTGGCAAACCACTGCTTTTCACGTACTGACATACACATTATGAAATCCAGTCGGCTTTACCTTTTTCTTCAACTCTTCATCACACTCACCACTTTGTCAGCGGAACTAGTTTGTTAATCTTCGTCTATTTTTTGGTGTCTTTGCCCCTTCCATACTCATATCGCAGTCTCCAGAAGGCTTATTTTATTGACCTGTTGACCTACGTGTCTCAGATTCTCAACCCAAAAAGATCCTCAAGCGATTACCCTGCCATATACAAACCAGTTTCACAAACGGTTACCAAGATTGCTCTTGTACACCCTCTTCAGAATAGTCTGTGGTTCCCTAGTATGTTTCTTATTTACCCTTTGTATTCAGGGCATCAACAATTTTTCTTTTGTACTCAAGCCTTTTTTTTCTTTGGCCTTTGACTTATATTCATCACTTCTTTGGAAGATTTGCCTTCACCGTGCGAGATACTCCTGTCCTCAAATGTTTACTCCATAATCATCCACTTTTTACTTCTTCTTCTTACTCTATTTATGCACATCTCAAGTGACTGCATATCTCCTTAATCTCACTTAGTATTATTCCAACTGTATATAGCAATTTTTTGTTTTGTTTTATTTTATTTATCGTCTCTTTGAGTATGTTGTACACATCCTTCAAGCTTTACCCTACATTTTTTATTCAAGTTTCCAGTCTTATGCCATCTGAAATAAGGAAAGGTTTACGTTCATGATAACATTATGATCTGATAAATCCTGTTTAAATTCTTCTCGTGTCCTTTTCCACCATGTCTTCTCTGTACCAATGCCACACGTATCTTGACGACACGTACCG